>NC_056729.1:52300472-52337972 GCF_019279795.1 Protopterus annectens
CACTACGTTGAATTAATAAGAACTATAGGGCCTTAGTACGCTGACATATAGCATAAGTTTCCAAGTATAAGCGAAGCTTGCAGAGAAGTCATTATAGCATTAATTTACATCTGAGTATGGCTTAAGATTACCTTTATTCCAGTCTGAAGTAATTTAATCTTGAAGACAAAAACTGAGTAACCAAATCCCTAAATCAGATATGTGTAAATCCCAGTATAACTTACACACTGGCATGCATCACAGATACAGCACAATGTTTTACATTATCAGATGTGGAAGAAAGATGAATAAGGGATTCCAGTTTTAAATGTTTTGACACAAGGATGTGATGACCACACTCTTGTTACCACCTTATTTAGAAGACCTATTTTAAAAAAACATATTTATTATCAACCAGCAGTTGACACCCCTGCATGTCTTTAACAGTGTTCCAAGATCACAACGTATCAGGGTTAGATGAATTTGTTGTGATGAGACTGACTATTACAGCTGTGCTCATGAACTGTCTGTCAGATGAGAAGTCAGAAGATACAATGAAACTAATATCAACAATGCCATGGAAATCACAAATAACCTGATACATACTGATTACTAAATGCACTAATGCACCTTTCATCCGTACTGTTTTTATTAACATTAAGGAATTCATGAAAATAATAGCAAACCTATCAGGTATTTGTTCTCTAACCTTAACAATGTCTGTTTTTCTACAGGGCACACAAAAAAATATAACAACATTTTTTGGGCAAAATAAGCCAGGTATCATCAGAAAAAAAAACATACAAATAACACTTTTAGAAACACACTCAGAGGGATGCCATCCATGTGACAACTGTACCCTCTGCAAAGTGATAAATAAAATAAAAACTTTTATGACAGCCAATACATGCAATTATGTGTTCTGGTACCGGCGTTATTTGTTGTTATGTGTTTTTGCTCTGCCTTTTACATAGAGAAGACATCTAGGATGTTCAAACATTATATATCAGAATATCAAATAAATATTTAAATGTAAAGTGTGAATATTGGCTCTAGAGGACTGTCACTGTTGAAGTAATACCCCGACCCCATGTGTAAAAATGGGAAAAAGGGTTGTGGATGGGTGAATGGATTAAATGTAAAGGGGAAACAAATGATGTCCTTACATTCAATGTTGCAGTATTCTTAACTTATGGGATTCCCTGCCATGGAAGCCTGATGTCCGGCCAGTCCACCAAAGACTCCTGTTGCTTTAAAGGTATGCCGAATATCACACAAATGCTCAATGCATAGCATAGGGCATAATGGTGATGTTCAGGCCTACCACAGTCAGAGCTTCTTTGCCACCAGTCCAAATGTATTTTTTCAATGTCAGTCTGTTTACCTGCATCTGTTTTTTGCCAGTTGAATGCATTTTTGTTCTCAAGTTATTACATACACCTGTTTGCTGACTTCTTTGCAGCTGTAGATGTGTCCCATTGGGGTTTTTGTTTTTTTCTTGTCTTATTTTGTGCTCCTTGGGATTAATGTAATCAAGGAAGGGTAAATGCCAGTATGGGAGACAGGTTCCCCATAAAGTTTGCCATAATAAGTGTCTTTTTTGTATAGGAGCTTCTCATGACCTTACACTTTGTTCAATTTGTCAGGCATTCATCCCAAAAACCCTTCACAGTAGTCTTTCTTCTCTTTCCTTGTATCTTGAGAACCAGCATCTTAAGCTTTTTGCTAAAGATACAATGGAAGGAATCTCCCACCCTGAGGGTCAGCTGTTAGGGAAGAAGAAGGTGAAAAGATACTATTGGAATCTTCCACTGTCCAACCTCTGCCAGATGTTTCTCCTGAGGTTGTTACAAACCCGGAGGCTCGCCCAGCTGTATTGTTGGATTTCTCTGCCATGACCGTGTTGGAGGTTAGTGAGGATCTGGCTGGCAGCACATCAGAAGACGCTTTGCAGGTGTCCATCTTGGATGTTCAGTAGGAACCACAGTTGATTTTTTTCTGAGGGGTCTAGGGCAGTTCTTCTGTCTTTAGTTGGGGAAGAAGTTCCTACTACATTTCTCGACTGTCATCCTGGGTCTGAGCCTTCTCAGTTTTTTGGAGGGGACATTCCTTAAAAAAAGAAACCAAAATTCAGACATGTTTGTTCTGCTCCTTGGGATCCACCAAGTGACTGGCAGGCCTTTACTCAGGGGCTATTTACTGCTTTAATGTCCTTAAAGCCTCCCTAAGAGGTTTTGGTTCCTGCTCTTCCTTAGTCCTTTACTCCCCTTAAAAGGCCTAGAGAACAGGATTCTTCTGAGGATGAGTCAGATTCTGATGATGAATACCTGACTTATTCTGCTCAAATTCCTTCTCATTTGGACTATTATTTATTTATTTATTTATTTATTCCAGTTTGATGACCGGGGAGGTCCACTGGGCCTGGGGAGCCCGTTTTCAGTGGAGACCCGGGGAGAAAAGCTCCACAAAACATAATTTCAAGATTAATTAACAAAGAAATTAAGGATTACAAAACAGGTAGCATTCTAAAATAGAAAATAGAAAAAAAATATTTACAGTTCAGTACACTGGGCTAAGTGAGCCTACTTTCAGTGGAGGCTCTGGGAGAAAAAGCTACACAATACAAAGTTTAAGTACATGAATACATTTAGAGGGGGCTCGGGCAATAGAGCTCCTCATTAAAGTTTGATAACATGCTTAATTACAAATGAAGTTAGTAATGCAAGCAACAGGAGGCATTTACAGGAGTAAGAAAACAAATAAACAGTATAGATTCAGGTGTAAACAGGCATATAGTATCATGGCTAGATTTTGCTGATTGGTTACATTAACAAATTAAAGTGAGGTTAGGAAGGTAGAAAGGTTAGTCAGGAGAAAAGGGAGAGAAGAGATTGAGAGGAATGGGGGGGAGTACAATTGCATTTCCTGTTTAGACAGAGATAGGAATGAAGCTGAGTTTTGAAATTTTTAAAGTTTTCACAGGTCCTCAGTGTGGGGGGCAGAGCATTCCATTTTTTAGCTAGGGAATAAGATAGCAGAAGCTGGCTAGCAGGGCGCTTGGGTTTATGGATGGTGATCAAGTTTTGGTGGGTAGATCTAAGGGGTCTGAGGGGGGTTGTAAGGTTGCAGAATATTGGAAAGTGCAGGGCAGTTAGTAGGTTGGAAGAATAGTTTGTGGGCAGTGGTGATTTGGTGAAGGAGTAGTAGATTGGGGAGTTCAAGCCAGTTTAGTGAGTGTAGGGAGGTGCAGTGATGAGTGGAGGATTTGGCATTTGTGGCAAATCTGGCTATTTTATTGTAACATACTTTCAATTTGGAGGTGAGTGTGGAAGATAGATTAGTGAGGAGAGGAGCTCCATACAGGAGAGAGGGAAGTAGATAGGTTGTGGCGAGAGTTAGTCTAGAGGAAGGAGAGAGGAAGTGATTGTTTCTATAAAGTAGGCCAAGTTTTATGTGGGTTTTCTTGATATTTTGCTGGATGTGATTGTTAAATTTAAGGTGTTTATCAATGGTTACACCAAGAAGTTTGGAGGAGGGTACGATTTCGATAATGGAGTTGTTATGGCTGGTGATTTGGAATAAGTTTTTGTCAATAGGGAAGGATTTTGAGGGAGAGAATAGAAGGATCTTAGTTTTGTTGGCATTTAGTGAGAGGTGGTTTTGTAGCATCCAATTTTCAGTAGTAGAGAAAGCAGTTTGAGTTAGAAATTGGAGCTCTTTTAGGTTAGAGGCATAGCAGATTAAAGTGGAATCATCAGCGTATTTCACAATTTTGGTATTAGGTATGGCTTTGTGGAAGTTGTTAATAAAGATATTAAATAACAAAGGGCCAAGAATTGAACCTTGGGGTACTCCAGTAGGGGTTGGGAGGAAAGTGGAGGTGGCCTGGCCCCACTACACAGCTTGGGACCTATCAGAAAGGTAGTTGGAGAACCAGGAAAAAGTTTTATGAGAGATGTTGAGGTTAGACAGATGGTTTAGTAGGTGACTATGGGGAGATAGTATCAAAGGCTTTAGATAAGTCTAGCAGAACAGAGTATACTATGTTACTGCAGTCGTGAGCTGAATTAACAGAATGTAAGAAGGAGATTAGGGCAGAGTTGGTACTGTGTCCTGGACGGAAGCCGTGTTGGGTAGGGGAGAGTAGTTGGTGATTGGTAAGGAATCGTAAGAGTTGCAGGTGGATACATTTTTCCAGAATTTTGGAGATAGGGGAGAGGATGGCTATGGGACGGAAATTGGAGGTGTTACAATTTTTGCCACCCTTGTGGAGTGGAAGAGTAAAAGCAGAATGCCATAGTTTGGGAACATAGGATTCAAGTAATGATCTATTGATTAGTATGCTGATAGGGTGGGCAATACTGTCAGAGGCTATTTTTAGGAAGGAGGAAGGAATGTTGTGGGCATTGGAGCATGGTTTTAATTTAGCTAGGAGATTTTTTATTAGGTTGGTGGTGATGGGTTTAAGTTCAAAAGTGGGGGGAGGAGGGAGGGGAGGTTTGAGCAGTAGGTGATGGAGGGTTATTATTGGTAAATGTCTTGGTTAGTTCAGCAATAGAAGAGGTAAAGAAGGTATTAAACATTGTGGCGATTTCAAGGTCAGATTTTCTAGTGTCAGGACAAAGGTTGTTTTAGTACCAGGTTTTAGGAGGGAGTTTATGGAGTTCCAGAACTGTTTGGGTTTTTTTGTGTGATTTGCTTGTAGTTTGAAGTAGTAGGACTTTTTGCCTTTAATTACTAGTTTTTTGGCTTGGTTTCTCAGTTGTTTATATTTAAGTAAGATTTCTGGTTGGTTAAGGTGGAGGTAAGCTTTCCATGTTTTATCTCTTTGTAGCATAATTTTTTTGGTGTCCTTTGTGAGCGATGGGGTGGTTTTTGTTTTAACTCTTTCTGTTCTTATAGGTGCAAGGGAGTTAGGGATAGTTAGGAATGTAGAGTTGAAGTAATCAATGGCAGCATCTTAAGGAAGAGTTTTTAAGGGGTTCCAATTAATTAGTTTAAGGGAATCAGAGAAAGTAGTAGGGTTGAAGTAAGACAGGTTACGGGTTTGAATAAAATGATGGGAGTGTGTGGAAATGGGAGTAGCCCGATGGATGAAGGTAGGGAGGTGGTCTCCTAATGGGTCAGGAATGACACCAGATTCTAAGACTTTGTTAGGATGGGATACGAGCATCCAGTCTAGTATGGAGGCTGGGGGGTTTGTTTGGTCTCTAAATAGAGTTTGTAAGTTGAGTAAAGTTAAACAGATTGACTGATATGGAGGGATTATGGTGAATAATTTTGTTCCAGTCTATATTTACGTCTCCCATGATGTAGGTTTCTAGCTTAATGTTGGAGGAGGTCCAGGAGAGGATATCTTCCAGGATGTTAGTGTTATTACCAGGAGGAATATAGAGTGATATGATACAGATGCTCTTATGGTTGTTCAGTTTTAGTAGTCCAATTACAAGTTCAGCATTATTGAAAGAAGGAATGGGATTTGGATATGGAGTGATGGACAAGTGGTTGGAGTAGATTAGGGCTACACCACCACCTCTGCGATTTTGGCGGTCAGAACGGAGAGCTAGAAATCCAGGGGGAAGGATTTCAGAGTCGCTTATGTGGGGTTTTAGCCAGGTTTCGGAGATGGCTACAGTGTCAAGTGAGTAGTGATTGAGCCAGGCGTGGAAATAGGTTAATTTATTAGTTATGCTTTGGAAATTAATGGTGAGGAATTTGAGGTATTTATTGGAGGATTTGTTGTGGCTGTAAGGATGGTTTGTAGGAGAGCAGTTTGGTCCTGGATTGGGGTGAATGTCACTAGCTAAGCAAAGGTGTATGAGAAGGGGAATGTGTTTGTAAGGTTTATGTTTAGATAAAGATGGCTGGTAGAGAGTAGGTTTGGGATTGCAGTATTTAGTGGTGCTTGAGAAAAGTTTTACTTTTAAGAGAAGGGTAGGGTGGGAGGGAATTAAGGAGGCTGAGATGTTGTGGAAATGGGCAGAGTGGGAGGGGTGGGGAATAGAGGTGGTGGATGTGGATGGGAGTTAGTGTAGGAGGTGGCATGGTAAAGAGGAAGTAGAAGAAATATGAGCATAGATGTTGAGGTGAGGATGTGAGGAGGGAGAGAGAGCATGATAGAAGAAGTTTGTTAGATGTGGATAAAGGTGAAGGTAATATGAGAATAGGATAGGAGGGGGCGTGATCGTAATAGAGAGAGTTTGGATTGGTTGGAGGGTGGAGTAGTTAGTGGAAGAGGATAGGCTGGTGGGGAGGGAGGGGTTGTAGGAGGAGGAATAAATGTAGGAGTATTGGGGGCGGGTGAGAATTGGAGGCAGGGTAGGGGAGCGGAGTGAGCCCACAGGGCGAACGGAGCAGGATAGAGCAGCAGAGCAGAGAGGCCAGCTGAAAAAGTATCAGCCCCAACTGTTCACAGTAAAGGTAAGTAGGTTAAAAGGTAGTAGGTTAAGAAGATCGTTACTTTTGAGAAAGAACAGAAAAAAAATAGGGGAACTGTGCTCCTTAGATAGGTTAAGGGAAGGGGAGGGAATTAATAACAGGAGTTAGAGAGCTTAGTTTGGGATTTGGAAGACTTTGTTAAGTTATAGGCAAATAGAGGTAAAGTAGGGCATGGGGGTTTAAGAGTGGTACAAGCGATCGGCTGACAGAGAGCTGCCACCTAGTGGACAAAGGAAGGAATAGCAGTAAGGAAAAAAACAGGTGGGAGGGGGTAGTAGTGGTCTGCGGTAGGCTGCTGATTCACACACATGGAAGGATAATCAGACAAATGGGTAGTCTAAGGTAAAAATAAATACTGTAGTGCAAGCTACATATATTCAAATGGAACTAGTTTGGGGGTCCGCACTGAGGTTCCTTTTCTTGAAATGTCCCAGACAAGTAGGCAGGAATGTCCCAGACAAGTAGGCAGGAATGTCCAAGGAAAATTGAAGTATTGCAGGAGGAAGCTCCTATATTCCGGAGGCTGGGAGGGACCTTCAGGAGTGGAGTACTGTGGAAGGAGAGTAGAAACATACAGTTTAGGTGAAATAAAAATGGGAGAAGATAAGTAGGTAGAAGAAGGAGATAAGGAAGGCAGAGGAGGGTTAGAAAGAATGCATAGAAAGCTCAAATGTTGAATAGGAGGAATACAGAAGACAGAGTGGTTAACATCAGATTCAGGTACACAAAGTAAGCAATAGTAAGTGGCATATAATAAGACTGTAAAACTGTCTAGATATTATTTGAAGAAATATCATGAACTATAGAAAAATGAACAATATTAATTCAGGCAAAGATTCATACAATTCATGCAAAACATGTAGAGTGAAGAAATATATGTAGTATTTAGCTTATAAAACTGTAAAACTAAGTCTAGCCACTATTAAGCTAGTATTTGACTATAAAACTGTATAACTCTGTCTAGCATTTAAGTAAAAAACAACTGTAAGACTATAACTAGGAGTATAACTAGTATTTGGCATTTAGTTGTAAAACAGTATAATTATGTCTAGGCACCATAGTAAGATATTAATATAACCAGGTAGAGTCACTGTAACCAGGTAGAACCAAAGAAAAGAAAAATAAAACATAGATATTGTATACTGTTTAACAGTGCCAGTTAATTGGTGTTCTTTAGTAGGTAGAGAAGTGGAAACTGCCTGAAACGCGGTCATGTAAATCCACTCAACATTTGTCAATAGGATTGGCCTCTTAGAATGGAGAAAGGAGGTGAAAGTTGCATCTAACAGTGCTAATTATGATGGCATTCTTAGTGAAAAGGATAGTGCAAGCTTGGGTTAACTTTCTATTGACGCCTGTGAGGTGGCGTACATGAAAATGTGAAGTTGTTTCTATTTGCGCCAATTAGGATGGCGTTCTTGGAAAAGGTGTTGTGGACTTTTGTTTGGTTTTCTGGCAATGCTAGTGCGGTTGTTTTGGTCAGAAAATGCAAAATTGTTTCTATTTGCGCCAATTAGGATGGCGTTCTTGGTACAGGAGTTGTGGACTTTTTGTTTGGCTTTCCAGCAATGCTTGTGAGGTGGCGTTCATATAGAAAGTGAAAGCAGGGTTAGCTTATAATGCCTGAGGGGTGGCGTTGTTATGTAGACCAAAGCACATTCGTGCTATTTAAACACCTTAAGAAGGTAGATAGAGAAAGCAGACTGAGGATTACAGTGCCTGAGATGTTGGCGTTGTGATGCTGACTAAAACCACAGTTATGTTATTAAATGCCTAAAATAGGGTGGCGTTCCAGGTAAAGGGAAAAAAAAGATTAGAGGGCTAGGGTATGCTAGCAAACAATGCCTGAGGGTTAGCGTTCTTAGAGAAGAAAGAAAAGGAATGAAAGCAGACTACAATGCATCCGATTTAATGGGTCAGAGGAGGAGGAAACTATTAGTCCTGATGTTCCTTTTGAGGAAATTTCCTTTGGGGATACACTCTCTAGGATGATGGATTTTTTTAAGTGGGATTGTGCTCAGATCTCTGATATACATAAGAGGTAATATGAGTTGCCGCAATTGGAATCTCCTCAGCCTGCAGCTATTCCTCCTGTTTTGACTGCCTGCTTTTCTGGATGCTTTTTCCAATGCCTCTCATGCACCTGATTCTCTACCCCTTGCTCCCAAAAACATGACAGGTTTTATAGGGTGCCTTAGTATTGTTACTTTTTATATAAATGTCCTGCTGCTGACCCCTCTGTAGTGTCTGTAGCCTCTGATAAGCCATCTCAATTGCTTCCTTCACCCAAGTTATTGCCCTCTGACAAGGACAGCAGAGCCATGGAAAGGCTGAGTAAGAAGGTTTACACTTCTGCTACCCTAGCTTTTAGGGCTATTATATCTAGGTATGTGTTGGCTTTTCATTCTCAGGCCTGTCAACATATTTCTGATTTTCCAGACTCTGAGGGGAAAATTACCCTTCTTTCCTTGCTAGGGACTTCCTCCCAAGTCGTTCATCATTCTATTAAATGTAGTTATGATGTGGCAGATGCCTATTCTAGGGCTGCTGTTTTTGGTTCAATGATGAGGAGGAATTCTTGGCTTAGGCTTCAACCTCTACATGATGATATTAAGGCTAAGTTGATGGATGCTGATCTGGATTTTAAACTTTTGTTTGGGGAAGCTGCTGCTGGTTTGTTTAAGTCCCTTCAGGATAAGTGTAAGGCCTAACAGGATCTTAAACATGTGTTTGTTTCTCCTGTTCCTAAATTTCAGACTAAAACAATGAGTGAAAAGGTCACACAGATAAACCAATCAGTAAAAACTAAAAATTCTAGCCAAGCTAGAATTTCCACTGAGTGACCCCTCAAACCTTAGAGAAACTACCCTGCTAAGCCTGCCTGTGTTCATAGACAATTCTGCCCTTCTACTAAAGGTAAGAAGAGTGGCAAATGGGCTCCTCCTGCTAAGGCTCCTCAGTTTTCAGGGGCTTTGAAGCCTTCCTTTCCAGACAAACCAGGTGCTGTATGACTACCCATCCTTTCCCAGCCATATTCCTTTTTCTCTTGGCCTTTCTCTTTCTCTTCTTATTTGGCTTCAGATCACTCAGGATTCTTGAGTTCTGTCAATCATTCATCAGGGTACTTCATGGTGTGGAAATCCCTTCCTCTTTTTATGGGCATTCCTCAGCCTCCTTGGAAACAACTTCCCTTTTTCCTAGAGGTTCTTCAGAATCTCTTAATTTAGGGTACTATTCAAGAGGTGCCTGTGTCCCAAAGGGGGAAAGGGTTCTACTCCAGACTGTTTCTATTGCCCAGGAAAGAGGGCATTTGGAAACCTACTGTAGACCTCTCTCATCTAAACACTTTTCTAAAAGTGGCTTCCTTTTGGATGTTGTCTGTTCAGATTCTGTTTCCTCACTTGCTCCCTCAGGCCTATATGGTGCCTCTGGATCTCAAGGATGCTTATCTCCATATTCCAATCTATCTTCTTTTTAGGAAGTTTTTGCATTTCTCTGTTACCTTCTGACATTTTCAGTTCTCTGCTTTGCCCTTTGCCTTTCTACTGCCCCAAGGGTGTTCACCAAATGCCTTGCTCCTGTGACTGATTTTTGCAGGCTTCAAGGGATCCAAATATTTCCTTACTTGGATGACCTGTTGATTCAGGAGTCCTCTCCAGAGACCCTTTTGCAAAATCTTCATTTTGCCATTTCCCCTCTTCAGAGCCTAAGGATCACTATAAATTTCAAAAAAGTCTTCTCTGACTCCTTCTCAGGGTCATGTTTTTCTGGGTTGCAGGACTCAGATAGTGCCAATGCTGGCTTCCCTGCCCCCTGCAAAGACCTTAACTCTCATTCCTTTCTTTCACACTCTTCTTCCTCTGGCTTCCATTACTGCCATGGAATTTCTGCGCACTCTGGGTTTCATGGCATCCACCATTCCAATGCTCCCTCTGGCCAAACTTCACAAGAGAAAGTTTCAGTAGTTTCTGAAATCAGTGTGGCTTCAACATGCACATCCTCTAGACTTTGTAGTTCCTTTTCTTCCTTGTCTCAGACAGGAACTTCACTGGTGGATTCAGCAGCTGTCTCTGAATCCAGGGATCCCTTTTCACCCCCCTCTTCCCTCTCAGGAATTGTTCGCAGATGCTTCAGACATGGGATGAGGGGTGACATTTGGCTTCCTAAAAGTTCAGGGGATGTGATCACCTCGTATGCAGAAGGAGCACATCTATGTCAAAAAGCTCTTCTACCGGCTCTTCAGGCCTTTCATCCTCTTTTCTCTCCAGGACCTCTCAAGGTTTTCACAGACAATACCACAGTGATGTGGTATATCAACAAACAGGAAGGAATGAGATCTTATCTTCTTTTAGGTTGGCACTTCTGGTATGGGATCTTGCTGTCAAGTATGACTCTTCGGGCAGTTTATATCCTTTTTGGTCAAAACACTATGGCAGACATTTTGAGCAGGTCCTTAACTTAGTCCCATGAATGGATGCCTCACAGGGATGTGTTTCTGGACATTATACATCAATGGGGTACTGTTCAACTAGATCTTTTTGCTTCCCCTCTGAACAGACAACTTCCTCTGTTTTGTGCCAGAGTCCCAGGTCCTCTGGTGTGGAAGGTGGACACCCTCTCATTTTCTTGGAAGGGGATGTTTCTTTATGTATTCTCTTCCCTTCCTCTCTTTCTGAAAGTCCTGTTCAAAATTCAACAGGATGCTCCCAAAATCTTGTTAGTGACTCCCTTTTGGCCACAACAGCACTGGTTCCCTCTATTTCTGCGTCTAGTTAGGGGCAATCATCACAAGTTACCTCACAGGGTGGATCCCCTCACACAAGAAAAGGGATCTCTCGTTCATCCCCACCTGCCCATACTTCAACTGACACTGTGGGCGATAGGATTTTGATTCCTTATAGACATCTTTTTTCTGAGGATGTGCTGAAAATCCTGCAGGAGGCCAGGAAACCTACTACTAGGAAATCCTACTTATCCAAATGGAAGAGGTTTTCTATTTGGAGTCTCTCTCGTAACCTGGATCCACTTACTGTGAATGTTCCTTTGATTCTGTCTTATTTGTGTGGGCTGCTCAATGATGGTTTGGCCTATTCTTCTATTAAGGTCCACTTATCAGCTATTTCTGCTTGTCTGCCTTTTTTCCTCCCTTAGCTTCTAGACTTGAGGTGAAACAATTTCTTAAAGGTGTCCATAATATTAGATCTCCCAGGAAGCCTGTTCCTCCTCCTCCCTGGGATCTTAATTTTGTTTTGGAGAAGTTGACTCAGGTTCCTTTTGAGCAGCAGGCTTCAGCTTCCTTGTAATATTGTTCCTGGAAGTCTGTTCTTTTGTTAGCTCTTACTTCTGCCAGGCAGGTGTCCAAGTTACAGGCCCTTATGGCTTGTCCTCCTTTTTGATTTTTCATGAGGACAGAGTGCACTTGTGCACTAACCCTTGTTTTATGCCTAAGGTGGTTAATGAGCTATCACTTAATCAGTCTGCTAATCTGCCTACTGTTTCCATTCTCCACAAACTGACAGTGAGAGGGTGCTACATACTTTGGATGTGCAGAGGCAACTCAAGGTTCATTTGGATAAGACGAAGGCTATTAGAAAATCTGATCAGTTATTTGTTTCTTTTCATCCTAGATTTTTGGAACTTGCTGTATCCAAGCAAACTATTTCTTCTTGGATTTCTAAGGCTATTTCATTTTGTTACACTTTTCATGGCAAGAGCCTTCCCTCTTCAGTCAAGGCTCATTTTACTAGAGCTGTAGCTTCTTCTGCTGCCTTTTCAAGGGATTAGATACTAATTCTATTCTTGAAGCAGCTACCTGGACTTCTGTGCATATGTTTACTAAGCACTACAAGTTGAATGATATCTCTAGAGCTATGGCTGGTTTTGCTAGTGCCATTCTTCCTGGCTTTTTAGGGGACTCTTCTGCTCTTTCCCCCTCCCTAGTTTCCCCTTGAGCTTTGGCACTCTCCCATATGTTAAGAATACTGCAGCAGTGAATGTAAGGACACAGTACAGTTGTGTAAAATTTTACTGTGATGGTAGATGCACTTGCCTTCACTGCTGCAGTATTTCCTCCCTCTTCCCCATAGTCCTTTACCTTCCTGTGTGTACAGATTACCTCCTGGGTTCCTTGGTGTTCCTACTGGGGCAATCAGTTCTGACTATGGTAGGCCTGAACGTCACCTTTATGCCTTCCGCTATGCAAGGAGCATTTGGGTGACATTCGATGTACCGTTAAAGCAACAGGAGTCTTTAGTAGACTGCCTGGACATCCAGCTTCCACGGCAGGGAATCCTATATGTTAAGAATACTGCAGCAGTGAAGGCAAGGACATCTACTGTTAAGATAAGATTTTACACAACTGTACTTTTTATACAAACATAAGACTAAACAGCAGGGGGCGAGCTTTAGTTTACATGTATTGACAAGGTCATACAGAAAGGGGCTAATTCTGCATTTATTCATTATTTACTAAACCAGAAAGAAGGACATGGATTATTAAACTAGAGGGTTATTTTATCCAGGTTTGAATGAATATTTGTAATGAAGAGTACCTCTTACAACTACAGTGACAATTTAAACTGCATATTTTACCATGATTGTTTACATGCAAAGGAAAAATTTGGACTAAGACCTTGCACACATCTGTAATGCAGTTTCAATTTTTACGTTTTACATCTTTATTAAAATGGTGATTTACTTGATAAATATGCTACTCTTACATTGTGATATTCTTGAGTGATTGTGATGAAGTAGTCAAACATATTAATACCATGATGTTACAGCTACGTGCAGATCATACTTAAAAAAGTTGAGGACTGAAAATTATTCTTGTAACAGTGCTTTTTGTTGTTTTTTTTTTAATGTTCTGAAGAAATATGAGTTGAATAAACAGCATTCCAAAAAGAATTATGTCATCCTGGGAGTTTTTTCACTAACAGAATACTGAGATTTTTTCCAGGAATCTTCTTTCTGTTGTTGGTTGACTGACATCTTATACACTCCCATGGAGAGATTTACTTCATTAGCTTTGGAACAACATAAGGGAAATGCCCTTTTAAGGCTGAACTTAGGATTGCTTAAGACAGAATTAACCTCTGCATCCTCAGAGCTTACAGGGTTTTAATTAAAAACTCCCAGCTTTAGGGAAATTTCCAGAAGAGCTCACCCATATAAAACCTACGAATGCCTGAAAACATGGTACTTTCTCTGCATACAGCAACATGAATGCTCTTTGAATGAAGCACTTTAGAGTGCTTTGAGCATTTTCTAATTGCAAATGGTATAATCAGACACAGAACTACTTCAGCAAACAGCATAAAAAATAAGACCTTGATAAACTAACAAACTTACTTTCTAGGAACTGGGTACTACTCAGGCTTAACAAAGTAAAATGCTTGCCATTCAGCATTCTCCCCTTTTCAGACTTGTGCCATCCTACTGATCCATCAATGGCCCTTCTGTCACTACACCAGGAACTACAATCTTTATTAACCATCTGAGCTTTTGGCTTGACCAGACTACCTCTCAACTGTCCCTTGACTCAAATTTTAGCTCTGTCCCTCTTAATCCCTCCTAAAACTAGTGACTTTTGGAGGAAAGGTGGTGAATTACACAATGAATAATGACAATAATTAAGAGTTATAGACTTCTTTTACTTCAGAAAATGTGTATTAATGCATATGCATTCTGTCAATGTTTCAAGTTAATAGCACTAATATTTTAAAAATGTCCCTGATTGTCCCTGATTTTTTCGTGACTTGTCCCTGATTCTGTTGAAATTTGTCCCCGATTGGTTGAGAGGTCTGTGACTACCTTATACATCTGCCATATCAAAAACTGACTGCTTATTTTTTAGTGTAAGAAAATCACCTGTTTTCTTTGCCCTGGAAATATACCTGCTATATGTGTGGGCATTTTTAACCATGAGCTGTCAATCAACAGTCTTCCCTAAGATTCTCAAAAGTCAGCAATTCCTGCTTTCTGCACTGTTTGGATGCCAGGCGGACTTCACAACAGTTTCAGATCATCTCTGACAGACTGTTCAGCATATAAACCATGTGTCACAATCACATGTTTTTCATCACTACAAACTACCCTGAATAGGTTCTAAAAAATGTATTTATTTATTTATCTATTTATTATTTTTATTTGTTTATTGACGTGTTAACCAGAAAAGTCTGACTGGATCAAAAAGAACCCATTTTCAGAGGAGGCCAGGAGAGAAACACTCCAATTAACAATTAATATTTTAGTAACATATTAAATAAAATGTCTTAATAGGTTCAAAGATTCATAGGTAGGTACTAGCTATCTGCCCAAAAGCATTTATAAGCCTAGCCGGAATGTGCTGGCTTTCGCCGCCCCCTTAGATTAGTTCCCTGTGCCTCTGTCCAGCAGAGCCACTGAAGTGATCCCAGGGGTAAACTTCCTGTTTCCCATCCACTCGTCAAGGTTTCTCTTGAAGAGTGTTAGTGAGGAGCTCTGCCTAATGTAGATTGGAATCTTGTTCCAGAGCATGGGAAGTCTCTGGGACAGGAATCTATCCCTCCAGCACATCCTATTTATTGTTGTGGTGAGGTTTAGATCCCTAGAGCACATGGCTCGAGGGGATATGGTTTTCTTTAGGTGGAGCATGTCCATCAATTCTGGGTTAGACATGGCCTTGTATGTCAGGCAGAGATCACCTCTGAGTAGGCAGTATGCAACCGAGTACAGCTGGAGTTTCTTCAGTTGAGCTGCATAGGGCATCTGTTTGAGGCCACAGATCCTCTTGGTGAGGTACTTTTGTAGTCTTTCCAGCTTTTGCAGGTGTCTTGTAAGGTACATCCCAAATGGGACATTGTACTCTATGATGGGTCTGAAGAATGATGTGTAGAGGGGCACAATGACCTCTTTTGATCTGGATGCAAACCCTTTTGTGATTAGGTGGGCCAAATAGAAGGATTTTCTAACCACTTTGGCAATGTGATTATCAAATGAGAGTTTACTATCTACTTGGGTCCCTAGATACCTTATTTCGTCTTCTGTATTTAGGTGGCTGCCACCTATGTGGTAATTTGTGGGTACTTTGTTTTTCCCAAAGGGAATGACTATGCACTTTTTGGCATTTAGCTTGAGGCCATGGTTTTGACACAAGGTATCTGTCTCAGTGAAACCCTTTTGGAGGATGTCTGTGTCAGCCGGAGAGTCAATTATAGCCCATAATTTGCAGCTGTCTGTGAACTTATTCAGCCATAGTCCTCCTGTGCTTGCCTGTACCTCTGAAAAGTATATGCTGAACAGGAGGGGTCCTAGGACTGAGCCATGGGGAATGCCACTTGTAACTGGTTTAGAGTCAGACCTAGCTCCTGCAACTCTTACCATGTGGGTTCTGTCTGTGAGCCAGTTGGCAACCCATCTCGTGATGTAGGAGGTTTATGTTCAGGCTGGTGAGCTTGTCTATAATACCAGAATGGGGAATGGTGTCGAAGGCCTTTGTGAGGTCTAGGTAGGCTGTGTGGATCATCTTTCCCTCGTCTATAGCCTTGGTAACTGTCTCAAAGAAATCCACCAGGTTTAGGAGGCATGATCTCCCCTTAACAAAGCCGAACTGGGTAGGGTCCAGTGTTTGGAGGTTCCCAATGTATCTGTCAATGAGCTCCATGATGATGAGCTCCATAGCCTTGCAGACCAAGCTAGTCAGGTTTATAGGACGATAGTTCCCAGGGTCTGTTGTGGCTCCACCTTTGTGGAGCGGAATAACCATTGCTGTGCGTCACTCTATGGGCACGTAGCCTGTGGATAGGCTCAGTTTGAACAGTGTGTTTAGGTGAGGGGTTAGTTCATATTTGAGCTCATGTAGGATGCAGCCTGGGACACCGTCCAGTCCCATTGATGCTGTGTTTTTGGCTTTGGAGAGGGCTGTTTTAACCTGAGTGTCTGTGATTTCAGGGGCACTACATTCTTCTGGTATGGTTATGGGCCCTTTTGGGGGTGAGAGGGGGGTGAAGTTTGCACTGAACCGGTCTGCCAGGATGTTGGTGATATCAGTCGGTTCAGTGTATTTTGTGCCATTCTGCACTAACTCCGAACAGATCTATGAATTGCCACTTAGATTCTTGACATAGCTAAAAAATGCCTTGTGGTTATCTTTGGAGTCCTTGGCAATTTTTCTTTCGAAGCTAGTCTTGGATGATTTTATGATGGATCATAATTTCTTGCTGATACTGATCAGGGATGTCTTCCCCCTTGGGATTTTACTCTTTTCTGTACTAGTTTCCTCCTTCTATTGTATAGCTTGTTTATGGCAGGGGTCCACCAGACTGGTTTCCTTTTCTTGGAGGAGAGAGTCTTGGTTTTGCTTGGGATAGCACGGTCCATTCATTCTTGTAGGTGCCCGTAGAGTGCATTAGTAAAGGATTTTGCAGCTTGGGCAGCATTATCCTTTAGCATGGGGAGATTTGAAACTTTCCACCTCAGTCTTAAGAAACGTGAAGTTTGCTTTTGAAAAGTTTTTCACGGTGGTTTCTTTGACCGGGGGTGGGGGCGAAATGTGGATATCCAGAGTGATTAGTTTATGATCAGATCTAACCAGCAAGGGGTTAACCTACAGTGTGGAACACCAGTCGCCCATGTTGGTGATGACCAGGTCCAATATGTTGTATCTGGTGGGGGTGTTGACCAGTTGATCCAGAGCATTTGAGTTTATAAATTCTAGGAAATGTTGGGCAAGGGAGTTAGTGCTTGAGTAGTTCTCCCAGTTAATGTTTGGGTAATTGAAATCACCCAGTATCAGGGTGTTTGGTAGGACCTTTATTTTTCCCAGTGTTTCAAGAAATGCAGAATGGGGGTCCAGGGACATGGTGGGTGAGCTGCAGCAAGCTACAATTTGAATTGCAGTTCTGTCCATTGTTAGTTGCACGTGGATGATCTCTGAAGCATTGTGCTGTGCCACAATGGAGGTGTGGGTATCCTTGATGAATATGGATACGCCCCTGGCTTTTTGTGGCTGAAATGTATGGCATGAGTTGTAGCCTGGTAGTGCTGGGGTGCTCTCTGGATCCTTAAACCAGGTTTCTGTTACTGCACATATATCAATTTTGTCCATACTTAGGAGTGCCTCGAGTGCATGCATTTTGAGGTTTAGACTTCTGGCATTGAGTAGAATTACCCCTCAGTTTTTTGTTACTTGTGCTATTTATGGCGGTGGGTTTGTCTTTTGAGCCTTGCCTAAAAAAGGCACTATTGGGTGGCAAGAGCCTTGGCCACTATTTGAAAGCCTAAGAGTGACAGGTGCAAGCCTTCTCTAGCAAAGCAGCATGGCTTGTTGAGCATGTCATCCCAGGCTGACAGACACAGGATCCCCTTTGAATGACATCAGAAGCTTAGCCAGTTGTTGAAATTGATATTTTTTTCTTTATACCATGTTATCATTCTTGGTGAGGGCAGGATGCCACTTAGGGTCAGGGTCATACCAGCCTTTTTGAGGTTTATAGGTAGAGGGGAAGTTGCTTATCATCTGAACAAAGGGTTCTGTTTGGATGATAAGTGGGTAGAATAGGGCATAACACTTGTCAGGCAAGGGGTTTATATATATATATATATATATATATATATATATATATATATATATATATATATACACACACACACACACACACACACACACACACACACACACACACACACACACACACACACACACAGACACATATGATATTGCGGGTGGTAGCTGGTTGGACAAAGTCCAGGTATTGGGGTAGATTAAGCTAGTTCAAGATTTTAATGGCATGGCAGTGACATGTATTAGCTTACCCCCAGTGTTGTGAGCACCCCTTAAGTTGGTATCCCATTAGGGAGCACTTGTACCCGTTGTTCTATTTGGTCTTTTATCTAGAAAGTCTTTTTATCTATCTGATACCCCGTTTCTACATCCCAGTATAGTTTGCACGTCCCATGTTGTTGACACGTCATTGTTAAGGCCTTCTCTAAACAAACGTCCCTCCAACATTCACATCTTTTAAATTCTTCTCCAAAATACACTGAGCAGTTCTCCTTATTTTCTCCAACCCTTTTCAGATTTCAATCAGTTTAGAAACCAATTAATGATCTTCCTTTCTGAATGATTAAATGCTAATGCTTCCCTAAGAATTATATCACTTAATTAACCATCTTCATCAGAGCGCAGTTTCCGTAACATAACTGCATCAGTTACATGACTATATAATCACTACCTTTCTTACAAAAATAATCTCCTGTAAACTTCCTCACCTTGCATTAGTGATTATTTAATGAAAAGTCCTCCATAATGAAATTAAGGTCCAGAAAATTTAGATTGTGCAGTTTTGATTTCTACTTCATCTTTGCATGAGCACCAGAAACTGTCATCCTGTGCAGTGAAATTAGTTTTAACCTTACACTACACCCTGGTATGTATTTAGATGAGGGATGTCCAATCTTTTTGGCAGGGTGAGGCTATTTGCCAAGTTCAGCAAGTCTTGAAAGGCTCCATTAATGTTACTGAAAGTGCATCTGATTTTTATACCTATCTCAAAGTCAGACTATTGTACTGCCTCATAGTGAAGGAGTGAGTGTGAATTGATTCAGTGAGCCTTATACAAGGAACTATGTGAACTAGTCATGTTTCACACTTACAAATACAGAATGATTTCAGTGAAAAGTGTTTGTGTTTTTATAGAGTATTCTTGCCATAACTGTGCAAATTCAATTGAAAGTAGTTTGAACCTAGCATGAAAGTATTTTAGACTTAATTAAAATTCATGGGACCTCTCTTGTTCGGTATATATTTCTCGGAGGTACAGGCCAACACAGAAGGACTGTGGCTGACCAAGTTCGCAGATGACTGCAAACTGGGCGCCATAATCGACTCTCCAGCCGACACAAGCATCCTCCAAAAGAGCCTCATAGAAACAGACAACTGGTGCCAGAGCCATGGCCTCAAGCTAAATGCCAAAAAGTGTATAGTCATCCCCTTTGGCAAAAACAAAGTGCCCACAAATTACCACATAGGTGGTAATCCATTAAGTACAGAAGAAGTAATTAGGGACCTGGGGACCCAAGTTGATAGCAATCTCTCATTTGACAACCACATGGCCAAAGTGGTTAGAAAAACATTTTATATAGCCCACCTAATCATGAAGGGATTCACATCTAGATCAGGGGAGGTCATCGTGCCTCTTTAGTCATCCCTCATCAGGCCCATAATTGAGTACAATGCCCCTTTTGGGATGTACCTTACCAGACACCTGCAGCAACTGGAAAGACCCCAAAAGTACCTCGCCAAGAGGATCAAAGGGCTCAAACAGATGCCATATGCTGCCCGGTTAAATAAACTCCAGCTCTACTCAGTGGCATACCGCCTGTTCAGAGGCGATCTGTGCCTGACGTATAAAGCCATGTCCAACCCGGAATTAATGGACATGCTGCACCTCAGAAAATCCAAATCCCATCGAGCTACGCTCGAGACTTGAACCTCAGCACTGAAATAAATAGGACATGCTGGAGGGACAGATTCATAACCCAGAGGCTCCCTTCACTCTGGAATAAAATCCCATTGCAGGTTAGGCAGAGTCCCTCATTGACTCTCTTCAAGAGGAATCTTGATGAGTGGATGGGAGATCGTAGGTTTACCCCGGGTATCACTTCTGTGTCACTGTTAGACAGAGGCACAGTATACTAACCTCGAAAAAGGGCATAGCAAAATAAATTTAAAATGGGTGGCGAAAGCCAAACACATTCTGGCTAGGCTTATAAATGCCCTAGGGCAGATAGCCTAGTATGAACCTATGAACCTATGAAAAATAGGTCCCTCAAACTCAGTATTAAGCATGCAAATGAAAATGAGCACCAGGTTCAGTCCAGAGTACCACAAGAAGCCCACGTCTCTAGCATGTTATATTTATCAGTTGGGACTTTTTTGCACAAACACTCTGTGTCTGCACTAGCAGTTGAGGTGGCAGTTCAAAGTACTGCCAGATGTCCATTTCTGAGGGCAAGTCTGGATTAAATTTTCCCTTTTATTTCAACACACAATGCTACCATAAAGTGCTGGATTTTTTTTTTACTAATTTCTTTTTTCATAATTTTACATTCAGTTCTCTAAATATAAAATAAATCATAGCTAGACTGTATAATCAACCTATGTCATGAAAGAAAACAAAAATGATGCAGAAATAACTATTGAAAACTCATCACATATTACAGTCACAGTTCAGATATGTCATTCTACTGTATATATGACAGACAGGTGATTCTGATGTCCCTAACTCCTCCTTAACTTCTTACATTTCATTTCCTTGTCTTCTGATATTATTGCCTCTGTTGGTCCAAGAACCTCTTATGCCTTCTTGTACTTAAGCTCCAATTTCCACCATCAAATTCTCACATCACTTCCAACTTTTATTCTTGTACAGTTTCTTCTAGTTTTAGCCCTTCCACTGCTTTGGCATTTCTCACTTCACCCCACCCAGCCATAGACACCGCTCCAATCAATCTTTTCTCAGCTGCCCTTTCTTACTATTATCCATCCCAGAATGCCTTCCTCATGTAGACTTTCTCCCACTCTCCGCCCACTTTACTCTACAGTGCTCTTGCTTCTCCCTACATTTACTTCACACATGCAGGTAATTTGATGCCTTATTTCCACACCTTTGTTGTGCACACTTCACCTTTCTCTCTCTTTTGTTTTTAAGTTTTACTGAACTTGTGTATTTTCTGTATTGTAGCTTGCAAGGACTTTCAGCCCTTACACATCTGCAAACCACCAAAGCTTGTTCCTGCACCAGGTCTGCTTCCATGCTTTACTCTTTCTAATCCAGTTATTTTGCAAACTTTTATAACCTTTTCTTTCCCACAACTCTGTAGTATATGTATTTATCTCCGATACTCTTCCCTTTCTTTGATATAATAAATGCAGTTACCTTAAGAGTATTTTAAGCTAGATTGGGTATATACTTTTATTTTGAATCTTGATGATGGCTAACTATATGGACTCTAGATAGAGAATTGCAAGACTCAGTTCCAAATGTGAATCCAATGGCAATTTCAAAATATTTGCATTCCTCGATATGCATTAAAATGAGTGCACAATATTTTGTTTAGCTCACTGTCACAGCATGAGTTGTGCGTAGGGTTAAGGACTAAATACCTTATGATCAAATCTTTCTGCATTTCCAGCATTTGAATTAATGAAATTTATTCATACAGTTTGTTGACTAATAGAGTCCTTCTATGCACCTTACTGTTTAATTTTGAGAATAACACAATGACATGAATAAGAAATTCCAGGGCATTTTGTTAAAATGTATCGTATAAAAAGGTGGTATCTTTACTTTTGTTACTTTTGTTACTTGTGAAGAATTTTATTTCCTTTCGCAATATCCCAGATCTGTATTCTTTAGTTGTCCTGCTCAGTCACAAGTCTCAGATGGAGTGAATCATATTATGATGCACCACTCCTGCTTTCAAAAGAAATGCTTTTGAATTGCATATGACTCAGACTCCTTAATCTAATGTAATTGTCAGCTTCAGTGACCTTTTCTATGATCTCTTTCATTTTAAGGATTTTGGCACAAGGGTTCTTTTGATGAATTCTTAGACAATTATCTGATCGCAAACTCATAAATCCATTTTTACCCATTCACAGAGATGACACTATTTATTGTGATACCACAAAGCTTTATTTTTTCTTCTTCCTCCATGTCAGTCAAAAGTGCTCTGTCTGGGGGGGTGGAACCTAGATGGCCAACTGAGAGCAGTGAATTTTGAGAGCTCCATAAACTAGTATAATAATATAGGATAATCAGAAATCTATAGATAAACTACTAAACTACATAAATATCAATTTTGGTGGAGATATACAAAAATGTTCCTGTCAAGTAACTTGGAGATATATTGAGTTACTGAATATGAACAACTCAAGGAATTCTCATCCAGATGCTGCTTTGAAAAAAGAGCTGCAGTTGATGACATCTACCTTACAGGAACTATCTTTGAAAATGGATGGATTTAAAACTGACTTAGAAAACCTCAAATTAAATTCTCAAAAACAGATTGATACTCTTAAGGAACTATTACAGCAACACTATACAAAAATAACAAATATAGAGACTTCGCTAAATGACATTGAAGGGAGACTCAAAGAGGAATAATTCCAAAAAGAATTTCTGCTTAAACAGAATACATTGCTGCTTAACAAAATAGATGACTTAGAAAACAGGGAAAGGAGAAACAACATAAGGATCTTTGGTCTGCCTGAAAACACTGAAGGAGAAGACATTATTTCATTCTTAATCTGGATTCCTGATTTTTTAGACTTGAAGAGAGACTTTCATTTGGAATTGAAAGGGCACATAGAGCACCGAGGAAACCTGCTTCTAACTCAACAAATACTCTCCCTAGATCCATAGTTATAAACTTTCTTTCATTTCTGAACAAGAAACTAATATTAAAATCTGCTTGGAGAAAATAACCCTTAAAATACAATCAAAGTCTGATAAGGTTTGACAATGATTATTCTTCCAGAATAGTAGAACAAAGGAAAAAACTCTGGCCAATAATAAAGCTCTTGAAACAAAACAACATTAAAGCACAGCTGGCCTTTCCAGCTAAGGTAAAATACTTTTGCCAATGAGATGAGAACCTTTAATGACTTAAAAGAATCTACTATATTCATCAAAGACAGCAACATAGTGTCTATCCCAGAAGAAATGGAATGGATGGCCCCTACTCTTAAAAGAAACAAATCCTTGGACTGATGCTAGAAAGAAGAAACAAAAAACTGATTCCAAGATAGCTGTCCCCCAAAAAATAACTCTTACAACTACATCTCTCGAAGTATCAACTGATATGGTACATCACTTGTCATCTGTTTTTATTTAAAAAAGAAGGTTTCTTAAACAACTGAGAAACAGTAATGATTTATTTGGAATGTTCAAAGAGTCCAATAATTCTTCACAAAGGTAGGTCAAGATGGGTTACTATTTACATTATATATAAGCTGAACAAAGCAACATATAATACAAACATATACATTTCTATTCTCCTACTTGAACTCAGTGAATACTTATCTTGTTCATTTTTCATTGATTTTACTGATAATAATTTAAGTAATCAATTAACTAATTCAACAAGGTACCCTTCATCAGAGTTCAGACTCAAATGTAACAAATTAACATCATATATAATAGCAGTAACAGTAGAGTTTTTTTGAAAAAAAAATGCTGTCATGGAGACTAATGCCTTCTTCAGTTAAAGTATGATTTAGAAATGTCATGTATATCCTGGTTAAATAATAGTAGCAAGCTCTTAGTACAAATGTCATCATTATTCTGTCTAAATATAGTTAATATCAATTATGGCAGGTATCATAGCTTCAAGTGCTGTTTGATTAACCCTGACATGGTGTGTGTGGATGCAGCTGTGTCTGGCAGCTGTTGCATGTTGCTGTGTTTGTCTACTGGAAGCTGTGGGTTGTGGCTTGTGATCGAGGTTTACTGATGCTTGTGTATTAGGAAGAGACATTTGGTGTTTTAACCTGGATCCAGGGGAAGGGGGTGGATAAAACTGTGATTTGGGATATTTTGACAGACAATAGTTTGTTTATACATCTGCTGAGTGAGAGGTGGGAAGGCTGGAAGAATGTGTTATCTGTTGTTGTGGTGGCTTGTTGGGATTTTTTTATCTGTTTGCTCTCTGTTCTTTTCCTGGCTGCTGCCTTGCTGAAAGGGAGGGAATTTAAGATTGAAGCTGCAGTGAAGTGAAGTTTTGCTTCAGGTGCATTGCAAGCCTCTGGTATGCAGTACACAGACACACTAACAGAAACAGATGCTCCCAGGTTGCTATGCTAATGGAGACAGAGTGACAATAATGCTTAATGTCTCTGAGGAGCCTCCGAGATGATTCTCGGCAATGAAGCATTTGGTTTAAAAAAAAAAAATATATATATATATATATATATATATATATACATATATATATATATCTATATATATATAATAAAAGGACTGTTTTAAACCACATGTACACATATTGATGGTCTCCCAACACTTCATTTAGCTCATTAAGTTGATTCTTGATAAAAAAAATAAAAAATAAATAAAAAAAATAATAAGCGCAGTTTTATATTTAAAATGTATTTTGGCTCAAACACATTAAGGACTAACATAAGAGTGGAAGTCTGAGTTATTGTGAAAGACTAAGAGCACTTGGTCTTGTGCAGTACCCTTTGCAGTGGTCTGGGAGGTGAGCTTGCTTGGACGTGTTGGGCATATGGGGATAGCTGATTCTAGGGGTATTTGGGGTTACCAGGAAGTGCTAGAGAGTCATCAGATTTCCTTCATGGAAATATCTGTGGGAATGGAAGGTGTGTTGAGTAGTTCACTGGCAGAGTGGCTACTGCATGGAACAGGCTGGTAAAATGGAACAGGACAAATATTGGTTTGGATATTTTAAGAACAACCTGGAAGCACACCACATGAACTAGTGAATGGTATTCTGGCAAAACTGGATGGGCATTGTTGCCTGTGCTTGAAGTAGTGATATGTGCGTATGTAAGGATGGAAATATACCTATAACAAATAAGAAACTAGAAGGGTCTCATAATTTAAAGTCTATAGACTGCATAAACATGCTTGGAAGGAGCTAATAATAATAATAATAAGCACTACAGCTTGTAGTTTCTCAAATAACTAAGCAACAGCCAAAAAAAAAAAAAAACACAATAGTTATGTAATGTATGATTTTGGTAACTCTAGACATAAAATATATACTTGCCATATAAGATTAAGCAGTCTGCTGAATTTAGATATTAAAGACAGGATTTAATAACATAGGCTTGTGTATAATAACACTACAGTCAACTTGTCATAAATGACATGCACTACATTGAATATCAAGGGGAAGCATGATGATTTTCTTATATAAGTAAATATGCATAGCAAGTCTTGTAATTGCTTTAACTTGAATTGTAGTTTTTGTAACCCATCTTGACCATATATAATACTTAAGCGGTTACCAAGGTAGCTAATGTTTTATACATGACATCAAACTTACAAAGTTGTTCAAGAGAAACAATAGTAGCCTGACCTTGAAATGTCACAGAATGTAACAATCATATTCTGAACAAATAGTATTACATTGACAATAGACACTCAGTTTAATAAAATGGGCTTGTGTATAATAACACTATTTTAAATTGTTATAAATTACATACACTGTATTGAACATCAAGGGGAAGCATGATGATTGTTTTATACATGACATCAAACTGACAAAGTTGTTCAACAGAAACAATAGTAGCCTGACCTTGAAATGTCACAGAATGTAACAATCAAATTCTGAACAAATAGTATTAAATTGACAATAGACACTCAGCTTAATAACATGGGATTGTGTATAATAACACTACTGTTTTAACTTGTCATAAATGGCATACACTATATTGAACATCAAGGGGAAGCATGATGATTTTCTCATATAACTAAATGTGCATAACAAGTCATATAATTGCTATATCTTGACTTGTGGTTTTATAACCCATCTTGACCATACAAAAAGCTGTTACCAAGGTAACTAATGTTTTATACATGACATCAAACTTGACAAAGTTGTTCAAGGGAAACAATAGAAGCCTGCACTAGGAATGTGACAGAATGTAACAATCACATTCTGAACAAATATTATTAAATTGACAATAATCACTCAGTTTAACCTTTGCTGATTATACAAAATAGAATGTTGCCATTTAAATCTAAAAACTTTCAGTATATGCCATAAAATGGCAATTTATGAATATGGTAAGGGAACTTGCAATCATTAATCACAATAAGTGAATTTGTTGTTTTTAACCTATAATTTCACCCATTTTATAATAAGAAATGACAGCTATGAAAATCCTTATGTGTAGGAAATGGGGGGAAGAGGGATGCACTGATAATTAAAATGCACTAACTTCCATCAATGCCCACATAAAACAAACTTGATGCTTTAAGTAAGTTAGCAACAAACAAAGTGATTACTTAAATGCTGGCAAACAATAAACTATAACTTCTGATATATCCAGTAAAATACATTGTATTATAAACATTAGGTATAAATATTATTCACATATATTTATATTAAGTAATACATTTTGAAAGACTTCATCAATAAGGGTGAATATGTTAAATAACTGTGTGCTATAATCATTTACTGAGGTTTGATATAGGATGCATCCTACTTTACTATGATTGAATTGCTTGTCATCTGTCTCTCATGTAAATATTAATTGCTTATACAATAAGTAGACATTTATATTGCATTAGAATTCTGTCTAATCTACAATAGTACTATATCTGTTCAAAATAATATAAATATTGCTTATTTCTATTACAAATATTCTCCATATGATAATTAAATTTATGGAGCTCAGATGTTCTGGATTGTCAAGGTATGAGTAATAATTTGATGGATTTAGGTTTATCCATCAGATTAGGAATGATTTTCATGCCATGGCTAGTGTGGATCTTAGTTTTGTTAACATTTATTAATTTAAAATTGTTATTTCACAAAAACATTTTAGTATGCCTTACCAACATATTACTTTATTGGTAAACACTCACAGTATAAAACTGATCATTTCCTTTAAAAGCTCAAACATATACTTTATAGTTATCAGAGGAAAATGTTTAATAGTCACAATAAAACAAAAAATACATAGTCTAAACCTAAGATGGATTTAACTTTATTATCTTTAAATACCAATGGCTTAAACAATCCCAGCAAGAGATCAAATCTACTGAAACATTTAAAACTGAACAAAGCACAAATTGTCTTCCTTCAAGAAACTCATTTCAAAACAAATGAAAATTATAAATGGAATCCTAAGGAATATATGATATTGGTGCAATCCACTTATAAGACAAAGACAAAAGGGGCAACAATTTTATGGAAAACAAATGTGATTAACCCAGAAATCATTTATAAGTATAAAGATAAAGAAGGTCTTATGGCATAAGTAATAGTTAAATATAATAATAGAATATGGACTCTAGACAATCTCTACTGGTTCCCAGGCATTGGAACAGGAACTGTTAAAAAACACTTGGATTTCATTCCCAATAATTATAAGGGCAACTTAATATTAGGAGGAGATTTTAACTGTATATTTGATATTTCTGAAACTACAAATAAAAGACTGCTGTGTACATCTGCTGTATCAAAAGCTTTAAACAAGTGGGTAGAATCATTTCATCTTGTAGATACTTTTAAATTTAAAGAAGTTAAATCTTTGTTGTTTCCCCATCAAAATCACAGATTTGGTACCCAGACTAGAACAGATAAAATATTTGCTGCCCATGACTTACACTCTAAAATCATTAATTTCATAATCAGTCCCTGCCCCTTTTCAGACCACAATTCATTGATACTAAAACTTCAAAATGGGTACAAACCATTAATCTTTAACTCCAGAATTCCAGCATATATAACTAAAATTAAAGAGTTCAAATACTGGTTATTATCTGAATTACAGTTCTTCTTAGATATTAATTACAACACAGAGATAAATAAAATAATGATATGGGACTCATTAAAAGCTTACATATATGGTAAAATCTTAACTTGGTATAAAAAAATCAGAGAATGGGATTCTGAATTATTAGATCTACAATCCAAACTTTTGTCAGTAAAAGCTGAAAAAAATCAAAATAATTTGGAGATGAAAAAGAAAGAAGTATTAAACAATAAATACAATGAAATTCTAACACATAAAACTAGTTTAGCTTTAGAAAAAACTAAAATGTAATACCTTGGCCATTTCTCCCAAATATCTACATAATTTATCAACAAGAATTAAAATATAATCAAAAGCTAATAACAATAAAAGTATCTTCCATGAAAGAAAAGGGAAAAATGTCTAGGATATGTAACATTCTTGATGCCTATTGAAATCACTATATGGTATATTTCCAAAAAGAAAATATACATAATGTTCAATTAAATCTAGATGAAAAATGTTCTAATATAAAAAAAAACTGAAAAATTAAAACTAGATCTACAAGCACCCATATCATACAAAGAAATTCCAGATACAATAAAAGAGGGTAAAAATAATAAAGCTTCAGGTATAGATGGCATAATTATGGAAATATATAAACTTTTTCCTTCAAAGATACTATCCCTCTTCTATAAAACTCTATTAGAAATTCAGTCACAAGATTTAACACCACTCTCTTAGAGATATTCCTTAATCACACCAATCCTAAAGGAAAACAAATCCCAAAGCCTCTGTACCTCATATAGACCTATATCATTATTAAATAATGACTATAAGATATTTATGACAATATCAACCAACAGAATGAAAAAAACAACTATCCAAAACAATAAATAATGACCAAACTGGATTTATATATCATAGACACACACATGACAATATTAAAAGGATAATTTCTCTTATAGATTATGTTAATAAAGAAAATAAAGAAACACTCATAATTGGCTTAGATATAGAGAAAGCCTTTGATTCCCTAAATTGGGACTATTTATTCAAAACCCTAATGCTATTTGAATTTTCTGCATCCTTTGTTCATCTCCTAAAGAATATATATATATATATATATATATATATATATATATATATATATATATATATATATATATATATATATACATATATACACAAATAATTTAGCGTATGTCATGTTAGGTCCTTTTACCTCTGAATCTATACATATAACAAAAGGCACTAAACAAGGATGTCCCATGTCACCAATTCTATTTGCTCTGGCTATTGAAATACTGGCAGATTCAATTTGTAACAATATAAAAATCAAAGGAGTAGATGTTTATGAACAATACAATTCTGAAGTAATGCTATTTGCTGATGACATATTACTAGCATTATCTAATACAAAAGAAACATTAGAAGAATTAGATATATTAATTGATAAATTTCACATGACTTTAGGACTCCATTTCAATAAATTAAAATCATTTTTTTTATTTTAAATAAAAAAGAACTTCAGACTAAGGGGATCACATCATAGGAAAACAAGAATCTACCTTAAAATATCTAGGAATTGGGTGATGCATGGATAATAATGAATTGGTCTCAAAAACTACAATAATATCATCAATACAAATAAAATCTCTGTGGAAAAATGGAACAAAATAATATTAACATTTGAAGATAGACTACAGTTAATAAAAATGGTTTTACTGCCCAAGATCCTATATATAGCCTTGACAATACAACTGCTACCAGAAAGGAATATACTTAAAGAAATACATTTATGCCTAATAAAATTTTATGGTTTCCCAAAAGAAACAGAATAGCTTTAATACATCATATCAGACCATGGAAACAGGGAGGATCAACCTTTCCTGATATAGAAACATATATAAAAGTATCAATATCTAAAACAATCTCAGATTGGATAAGTCCAAATTACTCTGCAAATTGGAAAGAATTACTAACTGCAATATCAATAAATGAATTTGATTAAAAAAAAAATTCAAATATATAAAAACAATTTGCCATGGCACATATTATGTATTAGTATGCAATATAACATAACTAAACCCACTAAAACTTGTATGATTAATTATTACATTGACTCATGTAGGAAAATTATTAATGCAATTACAGATTTAAAAATCCAATACACAAACCAAGTGCTAACAAGCAACAAACTTGTAAAAAATGAAAAAATAAAAAATAAACAGTAGCAACACTTCACACTGGAAACTGAAAACTGAGTAGCAAATCGACCAACAACTAAGCACTTTCACCTTGTATTTCACTGGCATCATCAGAGTTGTAAAAAAAGCCAAGCATAACAGCTTAAGTATCCTCATAGGTGAAATAAACAGCCAATCACATTCTTCCATACAATTAATGCAAGACACTAACTAGTTTACATAATTAAATACATATTGATAAAAAAATCAGGATTTTAAAATAATAACTATCATAGAAATAGTAAAAAACATGGTAAATACAGTTTAAAATACATTTTTGACACAACAAAAGCCTAAGCCCAAATATAAATACAATTACCTATCAAAATGTATAATTCCAGAAGTGGAACATAAAAACACTGATATTAGTTCAAATTAAACAAACCCTTTGTTTCAAAATAGGCACCAGTGATATACTGTCATTAAGTTCTGGTGAAACATTGGCATTTAACCTCATCTGCCATTTACTTTCTCTTGCTGCTACTTCTAATTTAATGTCACCACCCCTCTCATTGTGTTGAACCTTGTCAATCACAAAAAAGATGAACCTTTTAAAGTTCACACACTTATTACTGTGAACAAAAAGAGCATTGTGTGGATCCCCATTCTTTATTGCCCTTAAATGTTCACTAATTTTATCCCCTTAACCTGTGCACAGTTTTTCCAACATAAAAAAATGTACAAGACACACAGGTAGCCAGATAGACTAACATGGTCACATTGCAGTTACATTTCCCCGGGCATCTAATAGAATAATCATAATTCCCTACCGTGACATATGGCCCATCATTAATATTCTTACAAAATTTACAGGCATCACATTTCATCATAATGGAAAGATACCCAGGTTTTGAGTTGGTTTTAAAATCCCCCTCTAAAATGTTCTTAATATTTCTGCCCCTACTATAAACTATTTGGGGTTTATTGCCAAGAAGTTCCTTGGTCACTTCACAAAAACAAGTGTCCCAACATCTATTGACAATAGAACATATATTATGGGAATCTGTATTGTAACGCAAAACCATCACATTTATAGTAGTATCTCTAGGTCTAGTTTGTGTCTGGGCAACTGTGGTGTTCAATATGGGGATAACAGTTGTGTTTCTTTTTACCAAAATTTCTTTATTAATTTTAATCAACATTCTCAATGGATATCCTCTCTCAATGAACATCCCTATTAAAACATACAGTTCATTGGTAAAGTTCACATCATCACATATTAAGCATGATAATCTCACCATTTTGCCCTTTATTATGCTTTTCAACTGGTGTAGTGGGTGGCAACTCTTGAAGTGCAACAAGCTGTTAGAATAAATCTTTTTTCTGAAGATAGTGCTGCATAATTCTTGATTTATTTCGTTCTTGAACAATTTAATGTCCAGGTAATCAGTCTCATCAGGTTTCCATGTGCTAGTAAACCTAAAAAAATCAGTTGCAGAATTTAAATATTCTACAAATTCATCAGCTTCATCTTCAGTCCCTTGCCATAGGATGAGTAAATCATCCAAAAAATGATTGTATAACAAACTTTTGTTATAAAAGTGTGACCTAAACACAAATTTCCTCTCCCATTCTAGGAGTACAAGGTTGGCCAATATGGGGGCACACTTGGCCCCCATAGCCACACCTGATATCTGGTGATAAATTTCACCCTCAAACATCAAAAGGTTGCTCTTCAGAACAAGTTCCATGACATCAGTAAGGAACACTGTTTTATCAGCTTTTATCTGTGAACTCTTGTGCAAACTCTCCTGAAACATCTCCAAAGCTTCAGTGTGTGCAATTACAGAAAATAAATTAATGACATCAATAGTCAAGAGTGAATAGCTACCTACACGTTTTACTGTTTTAAGCCTTTCTAAACAGTGCCAGGAGTCCTTCAAGATGTGGTCAGTTTCCCTGACCACAATACTGGTCCATTTGTCAACTAATGCTGCCAGAGGTTCCATCTTGGATCCTCGACCTGAAATTATGGGCCTAAATGGTGGATCATACAAATTTTTGTGAATCTTGGGAATTCTGGACACTGTAGGTAACTGTGGATTATCCACACTTAAATAACCAAATACAGTTTGATCTATAGTGCCTTGAAATAGAGCATCAGAAAGAAAATAGTCGATTCTCATATATGCTCTGTTTAGCTCTTTTCTAGACACCCTTGAATATGTGCAGCTATCATTCAGTATATTAAACATTTTGGAAACATAATCTATCTGAGTCATTACAACCAGCCCACCGCTCTTATTGGGCTTCATAAGTCTCAAATTTTTGTCACTAGCTATGTTGGTAAGAATATTTCTTTCCTCATGAGTCAAGTTTTCACATTTATGGCTAGTAGTTGCCAAAATTTTTCTTATTTCACATTCACATATTCTTTCAAATATTAAAGTCTCAGAATTGTTTGGGGGCATAAAAGTACTTTTCTCACCAAAGAGTCCTGATTAAAATCAACATTAGACTGACCTTTGTATAATAATCTCAAATTTAATTTTCTCACAAAAGTTTGAAACTAATCAACACATCAGCAATGTCAAATTTGAAAGCAGGAGCAAATGAGAAACCTCTTTTAAAAAGTTCAAAATGCACATCACCAATGTTCAGTACACTAAAGTTATACACTGTAAAGCCATGCTTAATTATTTCACAAGTTTCAACATTGTCACTAAAGTCATTATGTCCTTAAACATCAGCTGTTAAAGCAGAATCAATGCTTGTTTCCAAATCACATTCAAAGCAGTCAAATAATGTTAGCTGTACCTCTTTCTCCCTCCTCCCCATTGTCTCTTGTAGTAATGACCATTGTTCTGTTTGTTCCTGGAACCTCTGGATGCCTGATTCCTCAGACGCTCCGATCTCCTTAATTGGGGTTCTACCTTTAAAAAAACACCATTGTCATCCAACACACCATCAATGGTGTTTTCATCATTAGAAGCAACATTATTGGTATTAGTTCCACCATAATTAACAGCTGCTTTGACTACATTTCTGTTGTTATCATTACTAAATGGGTAAGCCTGGTTATTTTTGTATTCATTAGTGTGTCTGTTTAATTTTCGTTGTTTAGTAGCAACACCTTTTTTAACAAAGTCATCCAAATCATGCAAAACTTTCTGATAAGACTGGTTATAATGTGAAAACAGTAAATCACTAACAATATTATGATTAAAAACAGTAATTTCTTTTTGCAAAACATTTAACTTACTTTCATTGTTCCTAATAATAATATCAAGCATTTCTAGTCCCACCTTGTCAAACAAGGCTATAAGCTCACAAAACTATGTAGTCCCTTCTTCAATACCAGCTGGCATTTTCCACAACCTCAGGCCCTTCAGCACCTGTTTAAGCACAGACAAAAAGGCGTTATCAAGTTGTAAAGACCTGTATTTTCTACAGGTTTTCTCAAAATCAAGTATTTGATTTTTATGGTAGATAATTCAACTCTCACCTCATTGCCTTCTAGGAAATTCACTACAGGAGCCTGAAGCCAGTTTGTGATGTCATTTCCAGTATTTTTACCTCAGCCAGTTGCCATGGAGACATTAGGGTGGTTATTTAAGTGTGGATAATCCACAGTTACCTACAGTGTTCAGAGTTCCCAAGATTCACAAAAATTTGTATGATCCACCATTTAGACCCATAGTTTCAAGTCGAGGATCCAAGACAGAACCTCTGACAGCATTACTTGACAAATGGGCCAGTGTTGTGGTCAGGGAAATTGACCACATCTTGAAGGACTCCTGGCACTGTTTAGAAAGGCTTAAAACAGTAAAACATGTAGGTAGCTATTCACTCTTGACTATTGATGTCATTATTTTCTGTAATTGCACACACTGAAGCTTTGGAGATGTTTCAGGAGAGTTTGCACAAGAGTTCACAGATAAAAGCTGATAAAATAGTGTTCTTTACTGATGTCATGGAACATGTTCTGAAGAACAACATTTTGATGTTTGAGGGTGAAATTTATCACCAGATATCAGGTGTGGCTATAGGGGCCAAGTGTGCCTCCATATTGGCCAACCTTGTACTCCTAGAATGGGAGAGGAAATTTGTATTTATGTCACACTTTTATGACAAAATTTTGTTATACAATCATTTTTTGGATGATTTACTCATCCTATGGCAAGGGACTGAAGATGAAGCTGATGAATTTGTAAAATATTTAAATTCTAGAACTGATTTTTTTAAGTTTACTAGTACATGGAAACCTGATGAGATTGATTACTAGGACATTAAATTGTTCAAGAGCTAAATAAATCAAGAATTATGCAGCACTATCTTCAGAAAAAAGACCTATTTTAATAGATTGTTGCACTTCAAGAGATGCCACCCACTACACCAGTTGAAAAGCATAATAAAGGGCCAAATGCTGAGATTATCACCCTTAATAAGCGATGATGGGAACTTTACCAATGAACTACATGTTTTAATAGGGATGTTCAATGAGAGGGGATATCCACTGAGAATGTTGATTAAAATTAAGAAAGACATTTTGGTAAAAAGAAGCACATCTTTTATCCCCATATTGAACACCACAGTTGCCGAGCCACAAACTAGACCTAGAGATACTACCACAGATGTGATGGTTTTGCGTTACAACACAGATTCCCATAATATATGTTCTATTGTCAATAGATGTTGGGACACTTGTTTTGGCGAAGTGACCAAGGAACTTCTTGGCAATAAACCCCGAATAGTTTAAAGTAGGGGCAGAAATATTAAGAACATTTTAGAGGAGAATTTTAAAACCAACTCAAAACCTGGGTATCATTCCCTTATGATGAAATGTGATGCCTGTAAATTTTGTAAGTTTATTAATGACGGGTCATAGTGTCACAGTAGGGAATTATGATTATTCTATTAGATGCCCAGGGAAATGTAACTGCAATGTGACCATGTTAGTCTATCTGGCTACCTGTGTGTCTTGTACATCTTTTTATGTTGGAAAAACTGTGCACAGGTTAAGGGGATAAAATTAGTGAACATTTAAGGGCAATAAAGAATGGGGATCCACACAATGCTCTTTTTGTTCACAGTAATAAGTGTGTGAACTTTAAAAGGTTCATCTTTTTTTTGATTGACAAGGTTCAACACAATGAGAGGGGTGGTGACATTAAATTAAAAGTAGCAACAAGTGAAAGTAAATGGTAGATGAGGTTAAATGCCAATGTTTCACCAGGACTTAATGACAGTATATCACTGGTGCCTATTTTGAAACAAAGGGCTTGTTTAATTTGAACTAATATCAGTGTTTTTTATGTTCTACTTCTGGAATTATAAATTTTGATAGGTAATTGTATTTATATTTGGGCTTGGCTTTTGTTGTGTCAAAAATGTATTTTAAACTGTATTTCCCATGTTTTTTTACTATTTCTATGATAGTTATTTTTTTTAAATCCTGATTTTTAGTGATATGTCGTTAATTATGTAAACTAGTTAGTGTCTTGCATTAATTGCATGGAAGAATGTGATTGGTTGTTTATTTCACCCATGAGGGTACTTAAGCTGTTATGCTTGGCAGTGGAATCCAAGGTGAAAGAGCTTAGTTGTTTGATTTACTACTCTGTTTGTTATTAAAACAGTTTTCGGTTTCCAGCATAGTGTTGTGACTGTTTTTTTTTCATTTTTTACAGATTTAAAAATCTGGTTTGATCTTTTAACACCATTTATAGTCACAAAGAACTTTCCACATAAAATATATACAGAAATTATTAATTCCCGGGAACAGAAAGGATTTGTTTGTTGGCTCCAATGTATCAAAGAACTAAAAGTTTTAAATATGCAAGTAATAAAAACATACAAAATTCCTCAACAGGACTGGCTAACTTTACAAAATATTCTGTCATATTTGCAAGATTTAAGTAGAATAATAAACAATTCTTCGTTTAAAGAAATGCCTAAATTTACAAAATACATATATGAAATCATATATAATGACTTTGATATGGTAAACAGTATTTCAAAATTTTACAAAATATTGATAAACTATAAAACAACACCCAAAATTTCATATTGGAAATATATAACAAAAGGACACTCAATAAATTTAACTGAAGATATTAAAACAAATATCTTATTATCAGTAAAATATACATCCTTTACACAATACTGGAAAGTTTTTAATTGGAAATGCTTGCACAGTGCATTCTTAACCCCAGACAGAATCAATAAAATTAGTTCTTCCATAAAAGGAATATGTTGGAGATTTGAGCAAGTACACAATGCAGATTGGAACCACAATTTCTTTGATTGTATTAAAATCAAGCCATTTTGGAATGGTATTAACTTTCTACGAGCTTTATTTAATGAATCATTTTGTTTAACTAAAGCTCTTGTATTATTAAATGTGAATGAAGGTCCTCATTTGAATAGGTCAAACATGTATCTAGTATGGACTATACTTGCAATTTCAAGGAAGGGTATAACAAGAAGATGGAATACAAGCACTATACCAACTTTGGAAGACTTCTACAGCCTACTGAAGACCACAGCATTACTGGAAATTAAAATTAAAGAACTAAGAATGTGTCCAAAGCCATTTATCAACAACCCTTGGGGAAAAGTCTTATCATTGATTGACACTATACAATAATTGGTCAGACACTCTGATAATGGATTGGACATACTTATAAAGTAACTGTATACATTAAGATCTGTTATAGTGTCAGGCTAATGTAAATAGTGTACATAGTTATTTAAGATGTTATGTATAAATACTATGGAATTCATTCAAATGTATTTGAAAAATAAAAAAAATGTTTGAGAAAAAAGTGCTCTGTCTGGCCATATTGCCTGTCACTATATAAACATCCAGCAGCTCTTCCACCTTAAGAAAATATCTTAGACGTCCACTAAGTATGGCCACATAAGCAGTATTAACAACCTCAGTGCCTTTGCTAACTGCAAAACTGAAAAGCAAATAGGTCTTGAAAACTTTTGCAGAGATTATCTTTGGCATTTGATGACAAGCCCTCCACTCATTTTGTGGCAGTATGATGTGTTTTCTACCGTTTTTTACCCCCTTAACAGATGGCATTTATGCATCGATAAATATTTCAGGACCATGTTAAATAAAAATCTCTAACTGAAAACACCTTTCCTGTTTTAGTTATCACTTCTGTTATCAAATAGTAGATGTCTTGCTGCTAATTCAGAACTCTGGTATATTACTTTTTTTAAAAGACTGATGGTTGCTAACCCTTTGTTTCTGGGTCTTCATTCTGTCTATTCACAGTTGCCTTATGAAATTGTCAAATTTATGTGATGCTTTATGTTTTAAGTTTTACGTAAGGCTATAGCTTCTTGAAAATTTAAATAGAAAATGGCACCCATGTTCAATGCCGAACTATTCCTCATATCACAGACTTT
>NC_056729.1:52342972-52570472 GCF_019279795.1 Protopterus annectens
CGGTCAGTGTAGGGCATCTGTTTGAGGCCAGCAATCCTCTTTGTGAGGTACTTCTTTGGCCTTTCCAGCTGCTGCAGATGTCTTGTGAGGTACATTCCAAAAGGGGCGTTGTACTGTATAATGGGTCTAATGAATGTCGAGTAGAGGGGAACGATGACTTCTTTTTTCCTGGATGAGAACCCTTTTGTGATGAGCTGTGCCACGTAGAAGGATTTCCTGACTACTGTGGCGATGTGATTATCAAAAGAGAGACTACTGTCCACCTGGGTCCCAAGGTCTCATCACATATTTGGCGTTAAGTAGACTGCAGCCTATGTGGTAGTTCATGGGTACAGAGTTTTTATCAAAAGGGATGGCAATGCACTTTTTGGGAGTGAGCTTGAAGCCATGGCTCTGACACCAGGCATCTGTCTCAGTGAGGCTCTTCTGTAGGATGTCCACATCATTTGGGGACTCGACTATGGCTCCTAGTTTGCAGTCATCTGCGAACTTCATTAGCCAAAGGCCTTCTGTGTTAGTCTGTACTTCAGAGAAGTAGATACCAAACAGGAGAGGTCCCAGGACTGAACCCTGTGGTACTCCACTTGTCACTGGTTTGAAGTCAGATTTGGAGTCTGCAACCTTTACAGTGTGGGTTCTGACAGACAAGTAAAACTGTCTGCACTCTATAATGTAAACAATGTGAACAGGAATCATATTAATATTTAAAGTGCAAATACAAATCTTTTCTTTGGCAAGTTATGGCTTTCAACTGTGCCCACAGACATACCTTGGAGCAGAGAGCATTGCATTTTCATACCTAAAGTTAGGAAATAAAGAGGAATATAAGGTTAAAAACAACTGGAAGTCAAAGCTCCTTGCAATGGGAATTCCAAGGAACTGAATAGTTTACACTGCAGAAAATCGGATGGCCAGATTAATTGGCTTATCTAGGCTGATGATTTCCCTTTCCAGTTACATAAGAAGCAACATATTTAACTGAACTCATTTTTAAGGCTGCCTTATGTTTGTCACATGCTACTGAAATTGCTGCTGCTGCTTGCAGTTTCATGGCCTACCATTAAGCCAGTTTCATGTATCTGCCACTGTTTTGGGAAAAAAAGCTCACACGAGCCATTCATACTCTGTCTAAAAAAATCTCTTTGTGTACTTTGCATTTACTAAAAGTTACCACCCTGCAGGATATTGTTTCCCCTTAAGACACCATTCATAACACGACTACGGCTCAACCCTCAAAGGCATGACTTAAAAAGACAGACTGCTGAGGTGAGAAGTTAATGAATGTTTTTTACTGGAGGGGTACAAATATAGTCCTAAAATTCTGTGGTAGTGTGACGCACATGGGATTTTTTGTTGCAGATGGTTCCTGCAGACTGTTGTTAGTACACAGTATGGACTGGCTAATGAACAGCTGTTCTCTACTATGAGATGTAAATATGGCAAGTAGTGCTGTGAGAGTTGAGTCACACTAAAGGAATTTATGGGTAGAAATTGAAAAAAAACATGAAAGCAATCTTCACTGCTACAGACCAGAGAGATGCCTGGTGAATGGTGCAGTATTCGCCTCTACTGTTGCAGGTTTGGTGACTTGTGTACTTACTGAAATAATACATGTTCACATTGTAGAATCATTAACTGCAACCCTGTCGCAAAAGGCAGGAAATAGTTAACTGTTTCTGAGTCTGAAATGAAAATAATTCCATTTGTACTGTCTATTAGTAACTGTGGGAAGAGCTCGGTGGGCATGTGGTTGCATGTGCACATTCCTTTTACATGATACATGGTTTGAAGGGAGTGATAATAAAATACCAAGTTTAGGGAGGATTTCAGTTAGGTCTCTTCAGAAGGGAATCTATGTGGTGTAACATAAAATAATTTTTTGAAGCTAAACTTTACTAGGCTGTACTATATAGCTAGTCTGCCAAAATGCATGGTCCTGAAATCTATTGCTGAGTATGAATCATGAAACCCTGCACTTCATATTTGTTTGCTTTGTGTTACCAAAATGTAAGACTACAAAACAGCCTCAATGCACCTACTGACTCTAGTTTGTGCTTTGGCTGTATTTGAAGAGTCATCAGACCACTTATATTACCTACTTAACAAATAAATGAGTTTTTTGTTTGTTTAAAACCTATAAAAGTTACTGACCGCAAGTTTAACAACCTACAAAGATTAGATTTAATAGCTCCTTAGATCAGATTGAACAAGGGTAGTTGAGTAACGCAGAGAGGTGAGAAGGTAGCAGCAACTGAACCCAGAGTCACAGTCACAATTGAAGTCACAGTCATGCAGATTACAATTTGTCAACGTTACTGTGTTATTTCAAAGGCCTGTTACTTCAAACTACTTCTAGTAGTATCTAATTATTTTTTAATCCTTATTTTTGTTTGGATTCATATGTTTACTATGAAAGTCAAGAAACTAATGCAAATAGTAAACAATGAGTTTGTGGCTCTGGCAAGGTGTGGTTTTGGGCTAGAGAAACTTTAATCAAAGTCAAAGTCAAAGAAAACCTTATTGTCATTCAGAGCTACACCACAGTGTAGCTGAATGAAATTGCAATGCTTCATTCCCAGTGCAAAAACATACATACAGAGAAGAATAATAATAAAATAACATAATAAAAATAAAAGTAAAAATAGAATAAAATAATAGCATAATGACCAGACACACCGCATATAAATAGAATTGAGTACTGTGGCGACCCCTAACCGGGAAAAGCCGAAAGAAGAAGAAGAAGATGTGCATGACATTACTATAACATATCAGCTAAGCAGCATATGGAATGGTCAGCATGAATATTGCACAGTGTGATTTATATTGCAGTTCACAGAGTCCTACGATAAGGTAAGGTGTGAACCAATGTTAAATATACACATCAGTTAGTTATTGGATATAAAAAAGCTCAGTACTTATAGTGCAACAAAGCCTGGATATGTAAGGATCTGTACAGTCAGATAACTAGCATAACTATTTGGTAGGAGGGGAAGAATGCATTGACAGTCTCCTAGTTCATTTTTCACAAGAGTTCAGTAGTCTGATGGAGAGAGGAAAGAAATTGTTATTAAGTCCAGAAGTCCTACTGTGCATACTTCTGTATCTCCTACAGGCAGGAGTACATACCGTTTGGAGGATGCAAAGTATATGGGATATCTTCCTGGCTCTACTGATGCAGCATGATTCATGTAGGTCTTCCAGACGTGCAAGAGAGGAACCAATGATTTTCTCTGCCGCCCTTACAACTCGCCTAAGAGCCTTGCGATCGTAGGTGTTGCAGCCCCATATCAGACAGTGGTGTTCCTGGTAAGGACACTCTCGATGGTACCCCTGTAAAAAAGTTTGGAGGATGGTCTTCGATAGACTTGCCTTCCTCAGTTTCCTTAGGAAGTACAAGCATTGCTGAGCTTTTTTGATTGTGAAAGATGCATGGACTGACCAGGACAGGTCCTCAGAGATATGTACTCCCAGATACTTTGTGTTTTTGACCCTTTCCACTTTCATCTCTAGAGGTTCATGTGGTTCTTGAGGCATTCTAAAATCCAGAGTCACTTCCTTAATCTTGCTGACATTCAGCACTAAGTAGTTGCTGTTATTACACCAGCCCAATAGATGTTCGATCTCGTTCCTGTAGGCTGTCTCCTCTCTGCCTCTGACCAAACCTATGACTGTAGTGTCATCTGTGAATTTGATGATTTTATTGGACTCATGTCTGGCCCTGCAGTCATGTGTCAGCAAGGTGAATAGAAGAGGACTTAAGACGCACCCCTGTGGTACTCCTGTATTCATGGTTATGCTTCCAGAACTGTTTTTGCCCACACAACCCTTTGAGACCTTTCTGTGGGGAAGTTTAGAATCCAATTACATAAGTGGGAGTTGATGCCCAACTGCAGTAGTTTTATTATCAGATTCTGAGGGATGACAGTACTGAAGACAGAACTGAAGTCTGTGAATAGTAGTGTTGTATAGCAGTTTTTGCCTTTCAAGTGGGTCAAAGTTTTGTGGAATGATATGAGGATGGCATCTGCTGTACTACGGTTCATCCTGTATGCAAACTGCAATGTGCCCAGATTTGCTGATATGCTTGAGGCTATGTAATATTTAACCAGCCTCAAAGCATTTCATTACTGTCGAGGTTAAAGCCACTAGTTGGTAGTCATTTAGATTTGTTGGTTATGGTTTCTTGGGTAAGGGAATGATGGTCATCTTCTTGAAGCATTTGGTACACTGGCTAGTTGTAGAAAAGTATTGAAGATGTCCATGAGTACTGGTGCCAGATATTTCCCACATTCCCGTAGTACATTACCTATGATGTTATTTGGGCCACCTGCTTTCCTCGGGTTGACCTGTTTCAAGGTTCTGATTACATTAGTTGTGTTCAGGCTCAGCACTGCTTCATTCTTTTTAACAGATAGTTTATTTGCCACCATTTTGTTATCTGCATCAAACCTGCTGAAGAAGATGTTCATTTGGTTCAAAAATTCAGTGCCGTCATTGCATGAGGCTGACACAGGTTTGTAGCCAGTGATGGTTTGTATGCCCTTCCATAATTGTCTGGTATCCTTCTGGTTGCTATAGTGGCCCTGGATCTTCCTGCCATAGGTTCTCTTTGCATCTGGTGTTCAGTTTGGCTCTGTCAACCCTTAGAGCATCCATATCATTTGATCTGAATGCTATGTTCCTAGCTTTTAAGAGCTTGTACACCTCACTGGTTAGCCATAGCTTTTGGTATGCCCATATGGTGATGCACTTGATTGACTTTAATGTGTCATGATGCCTTCTCAGATTTCTAACAATTAACCAACTGCACAATGATGAACTAATATTAAAGGGAGTAGGAAATTGTGGAAAAATCTGCTTGCCAACAACATGATTCTTATGCATGTAAGGCCGCTATAATATAGAAAAAGACTGTATTTTTGGTGAAAGAAGAAATACACATACACACACACACACACACACACACACACACACACACACACACACACACACATATATATATATATATATATATATATATATATATATATATATATATATATATGCATACACACACACACACACACACACACACACACACACACACACACACGTAATACACATGCACATATGCACACACAGTTCAATACACAGATGTACACATACGCACGCATGTTCACAATCACGTGTGCGTGGACACACAAACACATGTGCAAGCAAGCACACACAGGCACAGCTGTCATTGATTAAATCTATGGTCACTGGATATTCAAGGACTGGAAAATGTTTGTAAACAGCAAATTTAAAAGATGCCTTTTATACAAATAACTTACTTGATCACTTAGAATCCCCAGGTCACATTTTTTTCTCCTGGCTAATTTGACTGAAAGTAGCTGGACTACTGGATTTAAGAAGAGCAGGCATGCACCTCGGTACTGTGTGGTGCTGTTAAACTTAAGCTTAGTTAGAAAGCATTAGTAATACATTATAGTGCTTCACAGTGAGAGGGACCGGGTGATGGCAGACGATGCAGCTTTACTTTTGCACTCTCATTTGCCCCAAGATTCCTCCAGGCAAGGCATTTCTACCACTAAGTCATCAACAAAGTCAGTCAGATGTTAACCTGACAGGCCAACACATCTTGTTAGAGAACTGAGTGAAGAAGAATAACCAGAATAACAAATCCAGTGGTACCATAATGTGAGTGAACTGGCAACTTTGTGACATTAATCTATGGATAGAGATGCAGATTTCTAATCAATGATGTGCATGAGACTGCAGACTGATATACTTAAGTATTGCTACAGCTTGTGATGATAGGAGGTGCTACCAGCTATGTCAGGTGAAGTAGGGTAGTGGGTATGTAACATATGCCAGCTCAGCTAGCTGGAATTTTGTAAAGAATGATATGTAATTTATATATCAAACTGATTTGTACAGATGCTTTTATTGAAAAATGTATTTGTAAAGTTGCTTGTGGTAAAAATGTATCAACAGTGTGCCCTGCTGGAAAGAGAAGAAATGTACATGCATTATTGTAACTGTTTAAATGTATATATTGTAACAGTGGATACTGGAAGAGAAGAGGTTGTGACACCCGTGCACTGACCCAGTAATCAAGGAACCTTAATCCTCACCACTACCAGCAGTGAGGGGCATCCACATTGGGACGGATAACAAATACACACACAGTAAAGTACAGTTTCCCTTAAGAGCATACAGAGATCACAGTCAGTCTGGGGCTGGTTTCTCCCTTTCTCTCCAGATCCCCAATAAGACTCCCCACTTGCACAGCTATAGGGTATAGATATCAGCCTAGTGGTCAAGCTAAAACCTCCAGCACCCTTTCTGTCCAACCAGTGCTTCGTGTCCCTGCCCAAGTAGCTGACACACACACACACACACACACACACACACACACACACACACACACACACACACTTTACGATATGAGTTGTATACAAACACACAGGCACTCCTGGGGAAGGCTGGCACAGGCTCTCCAACTATGCCCCTTCCTGCCAGTCTATAAGGTAGTACCAGATGCCACAAACCACTAATATTGGCTATTAATAAGGCCCTTACCAATGGGTGTCCAATTTTACTGTGCAATATTATTATACACTTAGCAAGTGTGACAAACAGCAAAGCTTATTGGAGTGGCTTGGGCAGTATCACTATATACATGCAATGTACTCTAGAGCTTAAATTATCTATACACAAAACAGCCACAGTTGAAAGGTTTAAAAATATTTAATAATAAATAATAAAAACACAAGACAAATATTCTCAATTCAACACAGTGCTCGTCAATAGTACATAGATCACAGGAAAATGCTTAAAATAATAATGTAGAATAGTCTGACATAAACATAGAAAACAGCTAGACATATACCTAGTATTTGCTATCTATTTCTAAGAGAAACACTAAAGTCTAAGATCCTACTTACATACAGAGCAAAGGCAGAGTACTGGAGAGTGGATGTTCTTCAGACAAAACCCAAAATGCTCTCTCTTTCTCGCTGAGATCTCTTAAATTGGTAATACATCACTGCTGACTCATTTTAGATTACATCATTCTTCTCTGGTTTTCAGGCTATCAGAAACTCGGAGTTTTAACATTTATTTGATCTTGCACCTGGCCAGGAAACCACAGCAATAAAAGACATTATATATTTAAAATCTAGCAATTAACTCTGTTCTCAAAACAATAGAAGGAATTACTTAGTCCAAACATTTTTCTCCAAGCTTTGAGACCAAACAGTCATAAAATGCTTTACTTTATCAGCTTCTTCCAGCAGAGTGCACTGTGGTTAAATTTTTGAAGTTCAACATTTAACACAGTTTTCTTTACATTTGTGAAACAGCCTGTGGATTTTATTAATATTTACAATGACATAGAATAATCTACAAACTCTATCTAGATGGGCTGGCAGCCTTTCAGTTTTTCACCTCCCCAGAGAGCTCAAGCTAGTTTTTCAAGTGTCCCTTGAGAAACATTGCTTGAGATGGTTAGGTCTATCTGAGTACACCTTTCCCCATTCCCTATCTTGCAAGCCCATCTCCATTGGCATTGCTAATCACACTGTGGTGCTGCACTGACATTTCATATGCTTGCAATCCTAGGCTCCATCTTAACCTAGAATTTTGCTGGCTGGCTCAGTGTAACCATGGTAGGGGATTGTGATCTGTAACTACAGTGAATTTTCATCCATACAGATAAGGCTGAAGTTTCTGCAGTGCTCACACTATGGCTAGACATTCCTTTTCTACAGCTACATACCATTCCTCCCTGTGTTGAAGCCTATGACTGAGATAAACCACTGGGTGCTCTTCTCCCTCTGAAGAAATCTGGCTAAGTACAGTCCCCACCCCATGGTTTGACGCATACACCTGCACAATAAATTCTTTGCTGTAATCAGGACTGGCTAACACAGGGGGTGCTCCCAAAGCTTCTTTAAGCTTTTGGAATGCCTGCTCACATACTGTGATCCACACTACCTTATCTGACCTGTATTTCCTTGCCAGGTCTGTGAGGGAAGCAGCTATGGTACTATAACTGGGGATGAACTTTCTGTAGTACCCTGCTGTCCATAAGAATGCCCTCATCTGCTTTTCACTAACAGGTGCAGGCCGTGACTGAATGGCTTCCACCTTGGCAGGTTCTGGCCGATTCTCACCACTCCCCCTCTATGTCCCAGGTAGGAGATCTCTGCCATACCCACCTGACATTTGCTTAGCTTAATGATCAACCCTGCCCTCTGTAGTCTGCCTACCACCTCCCTGGCATGATGAAAGTACTCTTGCCAGGAATGGCTGTAGATGACAATATCATGTAGGTAAGCAAGGGCAAACCCTCCTGATCCTGCCAGGATATAATCTATCAGCCTCTGGAAAGTTGCTGGGGCATTTTCCTTCCCAAAGGGCATATTTGTGAACTAATACAAGCCAAAAGGAGTCACAAAGGCTGACCTGTCTCTAGCACTGGGAGTCAAGGGCACCTGCCAGTAACCCTTGGTAGGATCAGTGATGGTAATATCCTTAGCCCCACCCAGCTGCTCTAGGGCATCATCTGTCCTAGGCATGGGGTAAGCATCTGACTCTGACTATTTAATTTCCTGTAGTCCACACAGAACCTGGTGCTGCCATCCTTCTTTGGTACCAGCACCACTGGGGAGGCCCAGGGACTGTTGAACTTTTGAATTACCCCTAGTTCCAACATCTCCTGTATCTCCACCCTCAGAGTCTGTTTGACTCTCTCAGGCACCCTATAAGTGTCCTGCCTAATAGGCCTTTGGGGTCCTGCATCCACCTGGTGCCACTCCAGGTGGGTGCACCCTGGTTTCCCAGTGAACATGTCCTCAAATTCCTGTAAAACTGCTCGGATTTCTTGAACCTGGTTAGGAGATAGCTGCTGGGACACTGCTACCCCTTCCACTGAGCTGTCATTCTGAGCCTCACTGAGGAGCTCATTCACCAGATCTCCCTCAGACTCCTCCTGCAATCCACTGCAAATACTCAGCACAAGGGCCTCCCTATCGTGGTAAGCTTTCATCATGTTAACATGGTACAATTTGTGCTCCTGCCTCCTGCCTAGCAGTTCTACCAGATAGTTAACATTACTTACCTTGCTTACCACCTTGTAGGGTCCCTCCCAGGCTGCTTGTAACTTGTTGTGTCTGACAGGATGAGAACCATTACCTGCTGTCCTACAGCATACTCTCTAGCTCAAGCATTCCTGTCATACCAGACCTTCTTCTGCTGTTGGGCTTCTGTCAGGTTCTCCTGGGCCAAGCCCATGAGTTCCCTGAGCCTTGTCCTGAGGTTTAGGATATATGCCATTACAGACTCCTTGTGAGATTCACACTCACCTTCCCACTCATAACAAATTAAATCTAGAGGTCCCCTCACCCTGTGCTCATACAGCAATTCATCTTCTTTTTTTGGCTTTTCCCAGTTAAGGGTTGCCACAGCTGATCACCTGTCCACTCATGATTGGCAGTGGAGTTTTACAGTGTTGAGTTGCCAGCCTGGTGTCCAACCTTCTATGGAAGGCACACACACACACTCACACCTAGAGCTAATTTAGAGTATCCAATCTACCTACAGCATGTCTTTGCGATGTGGGAGGAAACCGGAGCACCCGGAAGAAACCCACATGACCACAGGGAGGACATGCAAACTCCACACAGAAGGCACCTCAGCCAAGGATCGAACCGGAGAACCTCTTGCTGTGAGGCGGCAACGCTAACCGCTGCACCACCATAGCCGCCCTGCCCATACAGCAATTCAAAGGGTGAAAAACCCATGGATTCCTGGGGAACCTCTCTGTAAGCAAACAACAGATGGGGCAAATATTTGTTCCACTCCCTCTTAAACTGGTCTGCAAATGCCCATAGCATGGACTTGATTGTAAAGTTTAACTTCTCAACAAGACCATTAGTCTGGGGATGGTAGGGGGTGGTCTTTAGGTGCTTCACCTCACAGTACTTCCACAGACAAGCCAGTAGGTCTGACATGAAATTGGCACCTCTGTCAGTCAGTATTTCTTTTGGGAGACCTACCCTGCTGGAAATCTCTAACAAAGCATTTGCCACCTTTTCTGCCTCAGTGGAGGATAAAGCCACAGCCTCGGGGTATCTGGTAGCATAATCTACTACCACTAGGCTATACCTTTTCCCTGTGGAACTTCCTGTACTCAGAGGTCCCACAATATCCATAGCTGACCTCTGAAATGGTTCCTCAATCACAGGGAAAGGCATCAAAGGAACTTTCACCTTGTCTCTTGCCTTGCCTACATTTTGGCACTGCTCACAGGTCCTGCAGTACCCTGTTACATCTCAGGAAATTACAGGCCAATAGAAGTTCTGCATAATATGTCTCTGTACATTTTATGCCCATATGACCTGCAAAGTGAATATCATGGGCTATGGCTAGAAGTGCCAGATGGTAGGCTCGAGACACTACCAATTGCTGTATCCTCTCAACTTCAAGCCCTCCCTCAGGGGTCCACTCTCTATACGGTAACCCTTTGTCCCAGTATACAGATTCCCCTTCCCTTGTGAATCAGGTGTAGGATCTGAGAGATGAGCCTGTCTCAAGTGTCTGTTTGTAACCCTTCCCAGCTCCCCTTCCACAGGAATTCTGGCATCCTCTGACAGTGGTGCCTCACTGTCAGCCTGGGTACTACTACTCACCTCTACCTTTGCAGTCACTCTGTCCAAAGGAACATCAGTACCCACACACAGCTGTGGCTCACCTTCAGTCTCACTGCTACAGGGAAGCTCCCTCCCTGAAGTAACCACCTCACCAGTCCTGGCTGCAAGTTTGTAGTCTGTCTGTGTCTCTCCCAGGCTACCAGACCCACATGCTTGTCTCCAGGCCTGACTGCATGTAACTGCACAAACACATGGTACTGCCTTATCAAAATCATTCCCTATCAGGACATATGCAGGGATATCCTCAAACACACCTACTTGCTGGCTTCCTTTTCCACCATCTCAGTCAACGTGTACCCTAGCCAAAGGTATTTAGAATGGGGTTCCTCCTAAAGCTCTGACTGGAGTAGACGGCCCAGGCAAGTAGTGCTCCTCTGTAACCATTGCAGGCTTCACAATGGTTATGTCAGAGGCCGTGTCCCTCTTAGCAGTGGCCTCTTACCCATTCACTAAGATAGGATATAACATCTTATGGTAGTTTGGTACCATTGTTGTCTCAAGATAACCTACTGTTGGCATTTTGTCTTTCCCACTTACTGGCTTTCTAACCTTTTATTCCCCACCTTGCCTCTGTGGATATCTATATGCCACATGGCCCCAATTGTTGCATTCAAAACATTTAACCCTAGGTTCTGGACGTGTATCTGGACTAGTGGCTTCCCCTGCTACTGGCATATTCTGTTGGGGCAGTCTGGGCTGCCACCATGGGTTCCTTTAGACCCATGAACAGTAGTGGGGGTCCCTTTCCCGTGCAGTGATGCCCTGCTTGCTAGGTATAGGTCTCCCTTCTTCCCCAACTCCTCTGACGTAGAACATAGTCTATCAGCTAACCAGATCCTCATATCCTCAGGCAAAGTTCTAAGGGCTTGCTCCCTCACCAAAAGGTCTGCCAGCCCTTCAAAAGTTGTGAGCTGACACCCACTCACTCACCTATGAAAATAAGTGCTCGGTTCAGCAACATATTCCCACACACTTTCTTCTGCCTTGCATCTATGCTCACAAAACATTTTCCTATAAGTTTCAGGTGTTAGCTTAAAAAATTCTAACAAACAGTTCTTAACATCAGTATAATCAAAAAAAATTGTGATCAGTTAATTTGAACAACACAGTTACAGCTTTACCATGGAATAAGGGGGTCAGGAACCATACCCAGAGCCTTTGGTCAACATCATACTCTTTACATACCCTCTCAAACATATGAATTAAAGTATCAAAATTATCCCCCTCTGTAAACTGGAGAAGAAATTTCCTGACTTTTTGTGCTTCTGGAGTCCAGTTACTCCCTTTGCCATTACCTCCATAAATCTGCCGAAGAGTCAGCATTTCCTTTTCATGCTCCCTCTGCCTCCCCTTCTCCTCAGCTTCCAGGTGTAGCAGTTTCTCATTCTCCTCAGCCTGTAGAGGTCTCAGTCTCTCTGCTGCTTCTGCTTCCAAATGCCTGGCCTTAAACTCAAGTCTCTTTATTTCCAGATGGATTTTTTAAGTCCTCTGCAGAAAGATTGAGCTGTCCATTCTCTGAGTGTTGTACCTCTCCATAGCCAGTCTGATCATTCTCCTGATTGCTGTTTTCTGATACAGCTGTGACCAAAGCTGCAATCATGTCTGCCTTAGTCAGGTTTCCATGCACCAGTCCCTTAGCCTGTCACATCTCAGCCAACTGGCTCCTTGTCAGCTTGCCAAAGTCGTCTGCTAACATGCTTGCCTGCTCTCCCTGACTAGCTAAGCTAACAAAAGAAATAAAACAATTACGCTCTGAATAATCACTGCATGGTTGGTTTAGAGTACAAAAACACCCTCAGTGATCACTGTACACAAGCTAAAGGAATTCACTGTCCACACCACTGCAAGCCAATTACCAACCAATTCATATGTGGTGTGGATATCCCACCACTGCCAACCAATTAATATGTGATGCCCATGCACTGACCCAGTAATCAAGGAGAATTGATCCTCACCACTAGCACCAGTGAGGGATGTCCACATTGGGAGGGATAACAAATACACACACACAGTAAAGCACAATTTCCCTTAAGAGCACACAGAGATCACAATCAGTCTGGGTCTGGTTTCTCCCCTTCTCTCCAGATCCCCAATAAGACTCTCCACTGGCACAGCTATAGAGTATAGATCTCAGCCTAGTGGTCAAGATAAAACTTCCAGCACCCTATTTGTCCAACCAGTGCTTCTTGTCCCTGCCCAAGTAGCTGACACACACACACACACACACACACACACACACACACACACACACACACACACACACACACACACACACACACACACACGCGCACACACACGCACACACACACAAACACTTTAAGATATGAGTTATATACAAACACACAGACAGTCCTAGGGAAGGCTGCCACAGGTTCTCCAGCTATGCCCCTTCCTGCCAGTCTATAAGGTAGTACCAGCTGCCACCAACCACTAATATCAGCTACTAATAAGGCCCTTACCAATGGGTGTCCAATTTTACTGTGCAATATTATTATCCAATGAGTAAGTGTGAAGAACAGCAAGGCGTATTGGAGTGGCTTGGACAGTATCACTATATACATGCAATGTACTCTAGAGTTTAAATTATCTCTACACAAAACAGCCACAGTTGGAAGGTTTAAAGGTATTTAATAATAAATAATAAAATCACAAGACAAATCTCCACAATTCAACACAGTGGTAGTCAAGAGTTCAGAGATCACAGGAAAAACATTAAAATAATGCTGTAGAATAGTCTGACATAAATATAGAAAACAGCTAGATTAAACTTACTATTTTCTATCTATTTCTAAGAGAAACACTAAAGTCTAAGATCCTACTTACATACAGAGCAAAGGCAGAGTACTGGTGAGTGGATGTACTTCAGACATAATCCAAAATGCTCTGTCTTTCTCTCTGAGATCTCTTAAATTGGTAATATATCACTGATGACTCATTTTAGATTACATCATTCTTCTCTGGTTCCCAGGCTAACAGAAACTCAGAGTTTTAACATGTATTTGATCTTGCACCTAGCCAGGAAACCACAGTAATAAAATACATTATACATTTAAAATCTAGCAATCTGGTCTCAAACCAATAGAAGGAATTCTTAGTCCATTCTGTCTCTGAGCATTGAGATCAAATAAGATGCTTTACTTTATCAGTTTTCTTCCAGCAGAGTGCACTGTGGTTACATTTTTGAGCGGTGGTGGTGCTGCGGTAGCGTTGTCACCTCACAGCAAGACGTTGTGACATTCGATTCTCAGCTAGTGCGTCTTCTGTGTGGAGGCATGCATGAATGGGCGTACCTTCGTTGAAGGTTGTGCGTCAGGGCTGGCAAACTCGGCAAGTAAAAAATCTACTGCCAATCATTGGCGGACCGGAGTTCCACTGTGGTGACCCCTAACCAGGAAAAGCCGAAAGACACAAACAAACAAACAAACATTTAACACAGTTTTCTTTACATTTGTGAAACAGCCTATGGATTTTATTAATATATACAATGACATATAATTATCTACAAAATTCTATCTAGCTGGGCTGGCAGCCTTTCAGTTTTTGACAGAGGTTAATCTCAATCCATCTGACTTTCAGAAATAGTAAGCAAATTAAAATTACTGGGTCTAAGCCATAAAGATGTTATGTCACAATTTTGAATGCAGTCAGAGGTGCAGTGTCTGTAAGAAATATGGTTTATTAGTTCCTGTAGGAAGAGTGGAGGAGTTTTATGGTTTTATGACTTCCAGGAGCTGCACCAGATCTGAGCAAGGCTCTTGTGCATGTATTAGTGACATGTAGGTGATACATTCTAGCAGTTTCCATCAATTGGGGGGGTTGCATGGGAACCACAAGTCAGATGGCCAGATGTATGTGATGTCTTTCTGTACAGAAATAATGTTTTATTATTTAGGTGAGACAGAAGTCTCAGGTGCAGTCTTTTTCTTGGAACCTGACATAGAAGGATCATCCCTCAACTACTTCATCTTGCCTTGCTCTAGTAAATGACCAGGAACCGTAATTATGCAGATCAGTCAGGAAAATACAGTGAGGATAGTTAAGTATTGTTTTTCTGTAACTGCATACATCTTTCCAGCTGTGTTATTTTTAATATTCCCTGTGACTGAAACTCTGGTGTTTACTGTAAATAGATATTTAGTATTTTCATGTTCTTTTGTTATTCATTGTTAAATATATTTAAACTTTACATTGTGTCTGGCCCTTTTATAAAATATTTAAGCTTTGAGGGTATTTTCATATATTTGGTGATAACTCTGGTCACTCATGAAAGCATTGCTGTTGGTCAAAATACCAGTTGTATTAGTATTAATTGTACACAGTATAATTGGTTACCCTTGTAAGAGCCTTAAAGTAGCTGGCAGGAGTTCTGATGGCAGTGAAACTATCTGATAGTGTGGGCAGAAGGGAGCATAGGTAGTAAATCTGCGCCAGCCTTTCCCGGGTGGGTGTGTGTGTGTGTGTGTGTGTGTGTGTGCGCGCAAATCAAATCTCAAAGAATGCTTGTGTCAGCTGCTAGAAGCAGGGATGCAAAGCACTGGTTTCACAGAGAGAACATGAGAGGACTTGGCTTGGGACCCCAGCTAAGGACTCAATCCTATAGCTGTGGGATCCTGGAAGGTGACAGATGTAAAGAAATCCAGACCCCAGGCTGACTGTGTTCCCTGTGTGCTCTTAAGTGAAATTATGCTTGATAAAGAGAGGTCTACATCTGGATATACTGAGTGTATCCATTTGATTTCCAAGTGAATGTCCCTCTCCAGTGTCAGTGGTGAGGATTCAGGCTACTTGATTACTGGTCCAAAGTGGGGACATCACATGGATAACAGACATTGTTATAACAGTGACACTGCAGTGCCTACATTTGCTCTCAGGTGTAATGTTAGGTAGAATGATGTAATGGAAGATGAAGAAAGGAAAGTTAAGGTGAATTACTTTTGTTTCATTTTCATATAAGCATGATGTTGCTATAACATGTGATGTCTAATGTCTGTTTATTTGCTTACTGGTACTACTTAGAGTGATAAGAATGCTTACATTGTCTTCATCTTATTTTTATTTTTATTGTTATTAGACTATGACTGAATGAGTCATGGTCCCAGGGCACTTACTAGGTAAATAACAGTTTAATATTGAGAGCGTTGTTCCAAATACAATAAAGGCTGTCCTTATACCCACGTATTACTCTGTATAGGTAATACAAACATCGATCTCACACGGATTAATTGAAGAATTTATTACCAAAAAAGAACTCGAAGCACACAAGGGACATTAGCAAACATAATGATAATAATGCATTATATAGGCATGCAATGGTATGTAAACAGGCAGATTTTAAATTTTGGGTGCTAGAGGAAATTGAACCCATGGATAGAGGAGGTGATTGGGAGACTAAGCTAGAGTATAGGGAAATGATCTGGCAGTTGAGATTAGACGCATGCAGTGGAAAAGGATTAAATGATCATATATCTATAACTCCGGCGTTAAAAATATTGGCGGCAGACCCAAAGAAAAGGTAAAATGACCAGACACAAGAAAAACTGGAAAACTAATAACCTTTGAACAAAACTAGTTATGTTTTTTTCTAAATGGTTTAATCAAGTTTTTAGGTTTGTAACATATTTTATTTACTTATTTATATATATATATATATATATATATATATATATATATATATATATATATATACACATTTTTTATATATATAAAGTTTGTTATTCTGATATTAACACAACAATTTTTTATCAGTTTTCAACAATTTTCAACAAGTTTTAACATTTTTTAAACAAAATTATTAGTATTACATCAATATTATTTATTACCAATATTTGGTGATTTGTTAAAATACTTTTTAACACTTGTTTTTATGAATATATTGATAAGAATAGGCTTCGCCGAGGTATCATCTTTTTACACAAATCATATGGTTATTTTTAATTGATGTATAATTACACACTATATTTTTAAAAAATTTTTAAATATGTATTTAATTCATTATCAATTTTTTTATATATATATTTTATATATATGTATATATTTGTTATATTTGTATATTTTTTATGTCTATACATATATACATTGGGATAGACATATGCATTTACTTTGCATATAGGTATTCAACAAAACATTTATTCGTTGATTCAATCAATTATTAATTTTTTGGGGGGGGTTTCCTTGGTTTAATAAGTCAGCATGCACCTATTTACAAATGTGCCTTTGACAACAACTGAATATATATATATATATATATATATATATATATATATATATATATATATTGTATGCAGGTTGACTTATTTAACAAATTTTATTCAAAATGTTTTTGCAGTGTTGCATAAATTCATTATTGAAGTCTAGCCCTTTAATTCATAATCACAAGCAATCAAACAGACAAATGTCTAATTAATAATTATGTGTGATATATAAAGCAAGAATTGTAAATGGTAACTGGATTCTGAGGAAGTCTCTGGTGTAGGAGATGAAAGCGCTAAATCAGTTACTTTTCTTTTATTCTATTTGAACCTATGTGGTTAAAGTTCATTATTTTCACGTGCTTTGAGTTCTTTTTTGGTAATAAATTCTTTAATTAATCCATGTGAGATCGATGTTTGTATTACCTATACAGAGTAATACGTGGGTATAAGGACAGCCTTTATTGTATTTGGAACAACGCTCTCAATATTGGACTTCGTTTCTGGTTTTCAGCCTTTGGGTTGTGTGGTTACTAGTTGGCATTTTTTGTGTTCCGGGCACGAGGAGTCAAACCCAGCACATGGATAGCAGTACTATGTTGAACGAACTGCTAAGGGTTATTCAAGCCCACTCACAAACAGATACTCCATTAACAGGTTCTTCTAATGGAATACCTTGTGTGCAAAGTAGCCTGAAGGAGATGGGGATGGCTAGGATGTCGTCGTAGGTTTGCGACACTGTAATCAGAGGCAGAGAAGGTATGATGGAAAATGCGAGTAGGAGAAGAAATGATGGGCACAATGTCTCAACCTTTCGTTCTAATGGAACTCACGATAGAATGGAAACACAAGCCATGGACATGTATAAGGATATGGATTTTAGTACATGGTTAAACAAATCATGTGCTCTCGCCAAAGAAAAGGAAAAAATGAAAGAACCAGCAAACAGCTTAACCTATAAGGACAAATGTAAGATTTTTAAAAAATTGTTATTAAAATTCAAATCACTCAGTGTAGAAAATTGGTACTTTGACAAATGTATAAAAGAAAAGATAGTACCTAAAGGTTTGAGACTTAATAAGTTTCCGAACAATGTGAATGGTGACAAAACATTTTTTAAAAGTATTTGCGATATTTTAAATGAATGTGGGCTAGCTATGTTAAAACTGATGATGAAACGCAACACAGATGTAATGGAACAAACAAAAAATGAAATAGATAAGCTAAATAGCAAAATTAATATTGACCTTATTGTTTTGAGTTGATGAGTATAAGCATTTATACTTTAGAGTATTGTACGACATTGACTCTGCTACTAACATGAATATTAATAGAAAACTAAAGAAACTTGAAAGGGACCTTGGTGATTACGAGAAAGGAAATGCATATGCTGATGAGAATATATTTAGGAACCACGAAAAGGGGAAGGGTCCGTATATATCACACAGGGCAAGATATAATAAAAATAATAGGTACAGAGGGGCTGGAAGAGGTGCTAATTGGGAACCTAGACATTGGGAACAGGGGCAATTGGATCACAACCCAATGGAATACCATAGATATACACAGGAAGAACATTTTGATACAATGGAAAATGACAATAACCTCAGAACCGATGTCCCTTTAGGGACAGACAAACCCAGGAGGTCAGAGTGGTTGAGAAATCGGACCCAACAAACAAATGCACAGGTAATGCATACAGGGAGAGTATACAGATAGGTGACCTTGACACGGTTTTGTGCCAAGATACAATAAGCGACTGTAGTCCTGAATCATTTATGGATGCACAGGAACATGTGGATGTCACTATACATACTTTTAATAATTTTAATATATTTAATTACACTGAAACATTGATTAACCAAGATTTTTTTAGGTTATTTACCAAAGGGTTTACTTTTGTACCTGTCAACAAACCCAGAGTGGAAAACATTATACTAGATATCAAGTTGTTTACACGAAAATTAAATTTCAAACACATATTTAAGGACAGAGTAGGCCAAGATAGAGAGAATTCTTTAGCAAGACATAATACTTACAATCCTCCCTTACAATACGAAATTTTAAATTTTAAAAAATGTGTCATTAACAGGATACAAAATGGATATAGGAACAACATTAACAAAAAAACTAAAAGTAATTTAACTAACGCTGAACAAAAACTACTAAGATACCTGAGTAGTAACGATAAAATTCGTATTATGAAACCTGACAAAGGGGGAGGGGTGGTTATTATGGATAGATGGGATTACATTAAGAAAATGAAGGATATTTTGAATAAGGAAGAACAATATGGTTTAGTAACAAAGAATGAGATCAATATTTCATACAGGAAGATAGATCTCATTCTGGAAGACAATTTGTTTACAGGAATGATTGATATGGAACTGTACAAATTTTTAAAAGTACCAAAACCTGTCATTCCGGGTATTTTTGGTATACCCAAAATACACAAATCCCTACACAATCCACCCATGCGACCCATAGTGTCATCTCAGGGATCAAAAACTCAGCCTTTGGCAATTTATGTAGACACTATGTTAAAAGGATTCAATACCAAATATGATCACATTTTGATAGATTCATGGGATTTTTTGAAAAAAATAGGTGGAAGTACTTATTCAGATAATATGTTGTTTATTACTATAGATGTTAAAGAATTGTTTTCAGTTATACCCCAAACCATTGGTTTAGAATGGTTTGAAAAAGTACCTGTTGAATTGAAACTAGTAACAGGAGCTGAGTTTAGAACAGTTTTGGAATGTATGGAACTGATATTAAAGTACAACTATGTGTATTTTGAGGGAGATTATTACCATCAGAAAGAAAGAGTTGCCATGGGCTCAGCCTGTGCCCCTATGTACGCTAACATTATTATGTTATTTTGGGAAAAGAAATATGTGTTCAACTCTACATACAGTCAATACATTAGTAAGTATTTCCGTTTCCTGGACGATATATTTGTTTTATGGTCTGGTCCATATGAGTACATTCAAGATTTTATACAGTATATAAACCAGACAACTACCTTCTTGCATTTTGCACACCAAATAGGTGGAGAGGAAATACATTTCCTTGATATAAAATTAAGTAAGGACAATCAGAGTAAATGCTATAGGTCTAATGTATTTGGAAAGGAACATCATTCTAATGCCTACCTACATTTCAATAGTGATCATCCTTACCAACTCAAGAAAAACATAGTAAAAGGACAAATGATTAGGATAGCCAGGATGATCTCAGATGACACAGAATTTCTAAAAGAAATTGATAATGTAGAAAAAATGTTTTATGAAAGAGGCTGTCCTATGGATTTCATTAGCCCTATAAAAGAATATGTAATATCAGAAAGAGGCAACAAATATAATGCTCTGTTAATTAAAGAAGGGTGTGTGGAGCCCACAGTCACGAATAGTGATAAGAGTAGTTCTGATACTCTCAATTGTAGTAAGTGGTACACCCTATTTGACGATTACATACCATCAAGGTGGAAAATGGTTGAAAAAAAGTATTGATGACACTTGGGAGATGTTCAGGAATATAGCAACGACAACTGATGTATTTCAAAGTGACATCAAATACAGTTTTAGAAGGAACAAGAATATTAAGAACATTATTGAACAGAGAACTACCAGTGTTAGTGGGGCCAGTAAGAGACATGGCACTTTTAAATGTGGTAGGTATGCACAATGCACATTTATTGCCGGATTGAAAGAAATCAGAATACCTAGTTTGGACATAACTTTAAAAGCTAAAAGGTATAATAGTTGTTACTCAAAAGGAGTAGTATATTTAGTATTCTGTAAAGTATGCTGGAGTTACTATATAGGCAAAACTGAACGCCATCTTAGGAATAGAATATATGAGCACACAAGGGGCATTAGCAAACATAATGATAATAATGCATTATATAGGCATGCAATGGTATGCAAACAGGCAGATTTTAAATTTTGGGTGCTAGAGGAAATTGAACCCATGGATAGAGGAGGTGATTGGGAGACTAAGCTAGAGTATAGGGAAATGATCTGGCAGTTGAGATTAGATGCATGCAGTGGAAAAGGATTAAATGATCATATATCTATAACTCCGGCGTTAAAAATATTGGCGGCAGACCCAAAGAAAAGGTAAAATGACCAGACACAAGAAAAACTGTAAAACTAATAACCTTTGAACAAAACTAGTTAATATGTTTTTTTCTAAATGGTTTAATCATGTTTTTAGGTTTGTAACATATTTTATTTACTTATTTATATATATATATATATATATATATATATATATATATATATATATATATACATTTTTTTATATATATAAAGTTTGTTATTCTGATATTAACACAACAATTTTTTATCAGTTTCAACAATTTTTAACAAGTTTTAACATTTTTTAAACAAAATTATTAGTATTACATCAATATTATTTATTACCAATATTTGGTGATTTGTTAAAATACTTTTTAACACTTGTTTTTATGAATATATTGATAAGAATAGGCTTCGCCGAGGTATCATCTTTTTACACAAATCATATGGTTATTTTTAATTGATGTATAATTACACACTATATATATTTTTTAAAAAATTTTAAATATGTATTTAAATTCATTATCAATTTTATATATATATATATATATATATATATATATATATATATATTTTATATATATGTATATATTTGTTATATTTGTATATTTTTTATGTCTATACATATATACATTGGAATAGACATATGCATTTATTTTGCATATAGGTATTCAACAAAACATTTATTCATTGATTCAATCAATTATTAATTTGGGGGGGGGTTTCCTTGGTTTAATAAGTCAGCATGCACCTATTTACAAATGTGCCTTTGACAACAACTGAATATATACATATATATATATATATATATATATATTTTGTATGCAGGTTGACTTATTTAACAAATTTTATTCAAAATGTTTTTGCAGTGTTGCATAAATTCATTATTGAAGTCTAGCCCTTTAATTCATAATCACAAGCAATCAAACAGACAAATGTCTAATTAATAATTATGTGTGATATATAAAGCAAGAATTGTAAATGGTAACTGGATTCTGAGGAAGTCTCTGGTGTAGGAGATGAAAGCGCTAAATCAGTTACTTTTCTTTTATTCTATTTGAACCTATGTGGTTAAAGTTCATTATTTTCATGTGCTTTGAGTTCTTTTTTGGTAATAAATTCTTCAATTAATCTGTGTGAGATCGATGTTTGTATTACCTATACAGAATAATATGTGGGTATAAGGACAGCCTTTACTGTATTTGGAACAACGCTCTCAATATTGGACTTCGTTTCTGGTTTTCAGCCTTTGGGTTGTGTGGTTACTAAATAACAGTTTACTTATCCTTTAGTATTTTGCCTTATATTTTCTAATCTTCTCAACTCTCAGTTTCCTGCTTTGATCTCCACAATATGAACAATTTACACAAAAGGATTACCTTGCAAATGAATAAATCATCATCATGCCATGAGTAGTTTCAAAACTTTGCTTAAACAGCACCTATGCCAAAGATGGCTCTATTCTTTCTGTTTACCTGGCTCGCTTTACTCAGATTACTTTTTCTCCAACTCTTACTTCCCCTTTGCTTCCATATCTTTTTGTAGCTTATGGTTCCTCCTTCTCTCACACCCTACCACTAACTATAATTCCTACTCTGTCCATTTACCTTCCTGCTCATTTCCATAACCTCTCCTTTTATATCTCTCTTATCATGCTATGTTCTACTTGACTGTCTGTAAATTATTACTAAACTCAAAAACACCGCCGTTTGATCTTTTCCCTGCAGCCATCATGCTTTTAATGCATTGACTGTTATTATATGTTATTTCTCTATTCAATAATTAGCCAATGTATGTTAATTTTTTTCTCTTTTTTTGTATTAAAATGCTATGTTCATGTAATAAATAATTGAAAATATTTAAAATCATGTAAATAAGTTCATGTGTAGATGTTTTTACCTTGCAATTATGAATGCACATCATGTGTAACTTAAATGTGGAGCTTTTCTCCACAGGACTCTGCTGAAAATGAATTTCTGCCAGTCAGACTTTTCCCAGTCAACAAAGACAAATTAAATAAATTTACTTTTTTAATTTGATAATCTGTCATGACAGGACATTTTATGGTACATTCTGAGCACTGTTTATAATGGCTATTTTAGGATACTGTGTATCTCACCATTCATTTTACACTATTGTTAGGACAGTTTCCATGTTATCAGTAATGATTACTGCCTGGATTCTTCTCTTAAATTAAGTTGTTGCTTTAGTTAGAAGTACTGTTTACAATTTGAGCAATGCACTTTGTTTACCTAACTCTACCTGCCATAATCATCATCATCAACAACCCCCTTATTCCCATTTTTTATATGAGGTTGGGGTGCTGTGTCAATTGTCGCCATCTCTCTCTATTCAATACCACTCTCTTACTTTCTTTGACAGTCATTCCTGACTAGTGTAGGTCTTCTCTCACAATCTATCCATCTCTTTGCTGGATGCCCTCATTTCCTCTGGCCTTCTTCCTGTCTGTCCCAAATCTTCTTCACCAGATTTACTTCTGCTTTTCTGTATGTGTGCCTGAACCACCGTAATGTGCTCTCTTTGACCTTTTCTGCAATTGAAGCTACTTTAGCATCTATGTGTGTGGCTCTATATAACTTCTTTCAACAACTCTAATTTCTCCTTTCTATTAGCCTGCTTGCATACTACTCTTTTATACCTTAATTATATTCTTTCATAGTTAGTCTTTCTATATATATTCCACTGATAAACTTTACCTACATAAGTCCGACTCTTTCATTTTCTGTTTCCTATTTTTGATTTAGTGATTTGATCCTGCTGGCAGAAATATAGCATGAAACTGTTTTTTTTCCCACTCCTTTTTATGGTAGCAGGTTATACCTCCTTATAGGTCTCATATTATTTCCATTCTCTTTCTTTGGGTCTTAAGCCCCTGTGCTGGTTAAATACCTGTCTAAGAAGAACTGCGTTGAGTTTACCTTCCTGACACTCAAATGTGCTGAGGACTGCCTTGCCAAAGCAGAATGCAAACAGAAATTCCACATGCAGTCACATAAGTAATAACTGTACATTTGTGGAAACTATCCGTGTGGCCTTCCAGTCCAAGATATGTGGTTTCCTGCTTGCTTGTAGTGTAGCAATTGCAGGGGGGTTGTTGCTCTTCTCATTGCCCTCTCCCTGTCTCTAGATATCTTTATCTTATAGACCTGCATGACTCATGGAATGGGCTCTCTGATTTAAAATGCTCTAATATTACAGCCATTTCTGGGCATTTCATTTATTGTTGATTAACAAACTGGCTTCTTACTCAGATCTTTATCAATTTCTTACCTGAAGCCCACATCACCACTCACTCTTGCTCAGCAATCTGCATATGCTCAAATTGATTAATTCTTACTAATATGGGGGGGGGGTGTTATCTGCTTCACTCTTCTCCCACCCACCCCCAATTCCCTAGCTATCCCAAGCAAACAATATTAAACTATCTTTTCCACACCCACTGCTCCCATAACAACTCCACACCCTTAAATCAACAAGTTTTAAATTATACCCAACTATTACATCACTTGAAACAATGCAACCAGAAACAATATTGTGATTACAGCCCACACTACTACCAATATTACAATAATCCAACCTCCTTCCTAAACAACTCAGCACCCCCTATTGCTCCATGTTAAATATCTTCTTTAATTTTCTTCAATCTCTATTTTCAACCACCTTATTACGTAAACATACAGCAGCTCATTTTATCACTGCTTTACCTCAACACTAGTTATATTAGTAAATGCAAGCCTCACTTTACTTCCTGTCTCCCACGTCTCTTGACTCAACAACAGATATACATAAACTCAGTATTTTACTCTCTCCTGGTTCCAGCATCTCATCACTCTTTTAACATTGCACAGTTCATCTATTTCTCCTCCTGGTTCTGCTTTATTCAACTACAGTGAGCGAACCACTACTGACACCACACTAGCACCCTAGACATTTCCAACAAAATCATCCACACTTTCTAATGCCAAATTTATTGTCCTGTGCACTTCTTAATGCAAAAAGCATTTGCAACAAATTTGCCAAAATCAATGCCTTTCTTTCTTCAAACTCCCCTGATCTAGTTGTTATTACAGAAACTTGGCTCAAAAATGACCATCGCAACAGCATGGAAGACTACATCTACTGCACTGATTCCAACTCTGGTCATCAAACTGGAAGTGGCGTTATGCTGCTTCACAGATCAACTTTTAGCCTGTCTGCAGTAGCAGAAGCCAACTCCAGCAATGACCATGAACTCAATGGATTCTTACTAAATGACTAATCAAAGGCTACCATGTTGCAGTTGCTTATCTTCTTTCCCCTGCTCCCTGGCAGAATCTGATGAATAACATCCTGACCTACATTCCTCTAGACAAACACATAATTATCTTTTGGACTTCAGCTTTAATTTCTTAGGTCTACTGCACTTTCAAATTTCAGAGCTCTTTGCCAGCCTCAAATTCCTTTGTATGGTGGCTATGCTTACTGGACCTAATTTTAAAACTATCAGCCATATATTGACTTCATAATTACTTCCTAGCCAACAATATCTACAATATCATAAATCACCCACCCTCTTTCAGTGACCACTGACCTTTAATATTTCACATATAAAATGCAAAAATAAAATATCCCCTAGAACTATGTATTTTCTACCAACAACAATCCCCCCCAAAAAATAACAAGATTGAATGCCTATCTTGCCACACTAGACTGACCCCAATTCTCAATTTCACCAATCACAACTCTGATGCTGTCTTATTCTTACAACTTTTATTATACATTCAAAACACACTTTCCTTTAATCTCTAGACTATTTAAATATAACAAGACTGATTGTTTAAAGAGTTGAAAGCTATAATGCATTTATGTGAGTAAGCTTGGAAATTTTGGAAAAAATGACCCCACTCCTAGCTTAAGGGAGGAATACACTAAGTTATGGAACATGACTAAACAAGCATATGCAGACATAAAAGTTGACTACCTCAAATCAGAACAAATTTCCCTCCTTCACTCCCCAAACAGTTCTGGCATAAGTTATATAACACCTCTGGTAGAAATCCACCTAGAGAGTTTTCCTCTCTATTCCTTGCTCTGCTGGAATCCTCTCACCTGCTAATTTTCTCAAACAATTCTCGAATCCAACTACACAGTAGAACATTATATCCTCTTCTATACAAATTCACCCAAAATCCCCCAGAATACTTCCCGCCCTTCTACTTCTCCAAAATCACAAGCAAACAAATTGCACCTCTACTACAAAATATACCAAACAGAGTCTCCCTCTCGTGCTGATAACATCTGCCTTTGATTTCTCTACTACGTTAGAGATTTCATAGTCACACCTCCAAAATGCATGTACAGCTTTAGCCTCACAACCAACACAATGTCCTGTATCTGGAAATCAGCCATTGTCAGACTTGTACAAAAAAGATCACATCCTCTCCTTATCTTGCCAATTCTGTCCCACCTTGGTACTTTATACCCTTGATAAAAGAACTGAAACATTATATGCAACCATCTCACCTCTTACATTGACAAATGCCTGTTACTTTCTTGAAAGCAGATAGAAGTTTCTTGATGCTGTCTGGACACTCACTGATGACATACTCACTGACATGGACCAAGGGAACCTTATGGGAGCAGGATTCATTGCCTTTACCTGGGCCTTTGAGCTGGTTGAATATTCCATCTTATTATCCATCTTACAAAAAATTGGTGTAAGCTCTGAATCTACCCAATAGTGCAAAGATTACTTGTCCAACCAAATGTTCACAGTTAAAACTGAGCCTGCTATATCAGATGCAATCTTCACTCTTCTAGAGTTCCTCAGGGAACAGTTCTATCACAAATACTTTTCTCCATTTTTATAAATAAACTGCATAATGACCTGCCTCATCTACAACTTCTCCTTTACACTGATTACATGGTTATCTATAGATCCAGCTTTTCTCACAACATCATTCAAAATCAACTTCAAGCTGACCTTATAGAGCTAAACAATTGGCTTAAGAAAAGCTCAGCAACCCTAAAAAAATAATGCCATGTGCTTGTCACAATGAAAAAAATCACTAAAGACACTAGTAATCTCCATATCAAAAACCTAGACAGCAATCTAATTAAATCCATAACATCATTTAGATACCCTGACAATTGGCTTGAACCATTTCTAAACCTCTAAGACCACATTCAGAAAGTCAAACCCAAAGTCAACTACCTCCTATTCTGGGCCCAAAAGATATCTCATTTCTTCTCACAACCTGCTACGACAACCTTAAGAAAAGGTATCTTGCTTGCAGAACTGGAATATGACCCACCCCTATTCATCACTTCCTTACAAAAAAAAAAAAAAAAACACTACCATCCTACAGTCTCTTTCTAATAAAATTTGCCATTTCATCATTAACTCCCCTCAGCATGAACATCAGCTCAACACCTTGAAAAGGTAAACTGGCTATCTAATCAAGGTAAAGCCAACCTCCTTCTTAGCTTCCTTTTGTTCAAACTCCTCCTCCAATAAAAACCATCTCCATCACTGTGAGAATAACCTCATCCAACCCACACTACAACCTAGGAACCTAATCCACTATTGGTACTACTCTCATAATTCCAGCCACTAAACTTCATTCCATAGACCACTGCAAAATGCAAACCCTGGTAAACAATATATATATATATATATATATATATATATATATATATATATATATATATATATATATATATATATATGTTTATTATCAAAATGACAAAAGTCATTACAAAAATCCATTCAGAACCTCGAACGGAAAGGCCGAATCACAAATTTCATTTAGGTGAAATGTCGAATCTGCTGAATGAATTCAGCAGATTCATCAACATTGCCGAACATAAAACGTGATGTCACACTGGAGCTCAAGTACGTATAACTCCTATACTTCACATCACGTCTTTGCAGGGGGGCAAGCCCTCTTGCAACCCCCTGTGGAGACTGTGCCCCCACACCCCCTGCTAACTATATATTCCAACTCCGAGATCGCACTACAGTGAGGAAAGGGATGAATGTCTCAGTCCGCACTGTACTGTGATCTCTAGCCCTTAGATCGACTTCATATCAGCAAATGCACAGTGGCATTTGCTGATATGAATGACTGACGGTTGGCAACATGGCAATTGACCATCTGCCTTCCAATATCCCATCTGTAGAGCATCTTCATTTGGGATTTTGATAGTAAACCACACACACACACACACACACACACACACACACACACACACACACACACACACACACACACATGCACACAGACACACGCACACACACACACACACACATATATGTTGCTCAGTTCATTGTCTTACTGCCATTTTATATATTTTGTTTCAGATCATACTTATGTGCAGTCTGCAACTTAATGTCTCATCTGTCTTTCATTTATCCTTGCTTGTTTTAATATGGGTATACAAAGCTGTGGTTTCTCTTTGCTATTAGTTTTATCAATTTTTATTTTGTTAGACGTGTTAGGATAATCTTCTAGTTCCGAACCCATTATGATTTTGTAGACAGAGACAGTACACTACCAGAATGGGCTGCTGACACTTCATGATTGAATGGGGTGCTTGTTTAACATTTGATGAGTGTAAATATGATACCTGGAACTTCGAAAAGACCAGCATTAAAACAGAAATATGAACAATACACTAACTCTAACACTGTATTGTATAGTGGACTGTTCCTCTGCTCTGATTACAGTGATCTTGTATGTAGCACGAGATGTGGGGAAATACAGCCCTCCCCCACATTGGGAGTCGTGGGAAGAAGGCTGCCTGCAATAACTCTTGAAAATTGTAACTACAAGTTTCAGAATTTGCTGTCATTTGACTAAATGCCTGTCTATTTTTCAAAGTGTCAGGACTCCCTTTATTGAATGTAACACTAGGGAGCCAAGTAAAACATATTCACATTTCAAGGTGATATGGGTGAAGATCTGATGCCTTTTAAGTCTACCTATTTGTGGCAGCTAGTACTGCTTGAAGAAATTATATTTCCCAGAGTTACCCTTGAATTGTCACTTTCCAATTCCCATCAGTATCCCTTTCTCTTCTTCCACTGCCATTTTGTTTTTTTAGCTCCATGCCTAGCAGTCGCCTTCACCAAGTGATGTGCCCATATCATAGCTCTTCTTTATTTCCATATATAAATGATATATAAGTATATGACAGAGTTTCTGCTCATATATGTCTTTTTCTTTTCCTCTTTTTTTGAGATCAAATGTTCTACCAGGCTGTACTCCTCCACTTCTTCTTTGTTTAGCAGGTTTGCAGAAATAATGCCCATAAACTGAGTGCAAAACTAGTGAAGCTTGAACAAATGAACTACATGATCAAAATTGCATTATTTAATGAGAAAAATGTAAAAATACAAAACACACCTGGTAGTACTAAAAACAAACTCTTGCACAGCACAAACCTCCCTCCCCCCTGCCAAAGATGGGGGACCTTTTCACCAATACCCCCTTACTTAAATATAATAACTTCATGCTCATACAACAACAATGAAAGGCCAAAGAGCACCTACAGTGAAAGCCTGTTGTGTTTCATTACCCATATAGTGTGATAATAAATCTCACAGTGTGTCGCTATAGCAACGATCCATACAGAAAAAGAACACCAGAATGCAACTGTCACTTAAATGGGTGACATTTTCACACAGAATCTATACAACACACGGCATTTGTTGAAATCATTTAGTATAAATGATAAGACAAAAAAATTTTGTTTTTAGATTGAGTTTTTGGACATACTTCTAAGCTGTACACAGGATGTTGTATACAACAGAATGCTGACCTCAACATCTGTAGTCCCCAGAGCTCTAGCTGCAGACCCCTGTGCAGTGTCAGTAAATGTAGTTTCACAGTAAACAAAAAAAAAACCTCCACATGCCATGTGTATCTCACTTATGTACAAATAACATTGGTTAATGTCCAGTTTTTCATATCAAACATCAAATACGCCTATTTGTAATATTAACAGTTAAAAAAGATCTTGTCCAGTGATTATCCCCCCCCCCCCCACAATAAAGCCATGCTACACGGTGCTGGAGAGATTAATTCTCCCAATGCTGGCTATTCCATACTAAGATGGAGGCTGGTGTGCAATCACACCCGAAATAGGAAAAAATCTTACTATTATACAGATTGGAAGAACAATAAGTTTATAATAATGAAAAAACTTCCTTGTCTACCCACACTCTTTCTCTGTATATATATATCTGTCCCACATTCCTCAATGTCAGCTGTTCAGCCTATGAGGAAGTAGGAGGTGCTATCCTGTGCAGCCAAAAATGGAGAAATGGTTTCCTTTAAGTTCTTTCTTTTTCCTTTAAACCATGAATAAAGAAAAACCTCCATCAGTGTTATTGCACCCTACAAACCCCCATGGTTCCACAACTCGGTAATGATTCTCACCAACACTTTCTATCTGAAGTCCACATTTCTTAACACACACAGTCTACTATCTACCACACAAAACGGTTTCCATCCACATCACAGCACTACCACAGCCCTTCTATCCTTCACTAATCATATAAACCTTCACAGGAATGATAGCAAATATGTATCAGCCATTTTCCTAGACCTCTCAAAAGCATTTGATATGGTCTCCCACTCCATTCTACTAGACTCACTAACATCACTATCCTTCACCTCCTCTACTAAAGCCTGATTCAGAAGCTACTTGTCTGACAGGCAACAATCAGTCCAGTGGAAAGGAACTCTGTCTACACAACTTCCAACCACCATAGGTGTCCCACAGGGCTCTATACTGGGCCCGCTATTGTTCACTACTTTCACAAATAACCTCAATAGCTCTATACAACATGCCACACTCTTAAAATATGCAGATGATTCAACCCTGATCTGCTCCGCCTCATCTCCCACCACCCTACATACACTCACTCAAGATACCTTTAACTCAATAGAAAAATGGATATCAGGTATCCAACTAATTCTAAATACCAAAAAGACAAAACTGCTACTATTTACCCCTAATAGATAAAAAAACCCTCTCCTTTACCATAGCATCTAAGGACGGCACCAACATCTCCCCTTCTAACTACACCAAACTTCTGGGCATTGAAATAGACAATAATCTCCACTCTGATGTTCACATCTCACATGCTGTAAAACTAGTACACAAAAAACTAGACTCCCTATACAGGCATAAGTCCTTTCTCTCACAAAAAGCAAGAGTCACTCTTGCACAAAGTAACCTCCTCTCAACTCTATTATACGCAGCACCAATCTTTACCCAGATCAGACAATGTGACCTAGACAAACTAGAATCATGCTACAATAAAATAGCCAAGTTTGCTACTAAGTCAACCTATAGAACCCATCACTGTGCTGCACTAAAAGAACTAAGATGGCTTGAGCTACCACAGCTACTTAACTATCACCAGCTGGGCACAGCCTACAATATTCTCAAATATCCTGAAAAAAAACCCTCATTATCCAACCTACTTACTGTCTATACTGCAAACTGGTACCTAAGATGCAGTGAAAAATCTCTCTACTCCCACACAGTTGCCAGAAAGTGGAATTCTCTTCCTCTAGCCGTGTCCACTGCCCCCTCCACATCCATATTCAAAAACTCCCTCAAATCGCACCTTCTTAGTACCTGGTTATGCCCTTGTATCACATAACTCTACCCATACTACTATTAATTCCCCAAACTCCTCTCTGATCACATGCTGGATCTCTGATCCCCAGTAGGCTTGGTCATCTGAAAGGGTACTTTTAACTGTAGAATCTTACTTGATATATTTTCTTCTCTTACCAATGTAAAACTGACATTGTCTTTTTATCTATGTTCTATATCTTCTTTTACCTGGAGTGTTTTATTAATTTCTTGTTGTTATATTACTATGCTCAGTATACATGATAAAACCTGTTTTGTGTATTATGCTGGATGAACTGTAACTGACATTGTCTTTTATCTATGTTCTATATCTTCTTTTACCTGGAGTGTTTTATTAATTTCTTGTTATATTATTATGCTCAGCATACATGATGTAACCTGTTTTGTTTATTATGCTGGATGTACTGTATTTGTATAACTTGATGCCGGAGCTTTTCTCCTCGGGCCTCCACTGAAAATGGACCTGGCCCAGTTGGAATTTCCCGGTTAACAAATGTAAAATAATAATAAAATAATAAATAAGTTCTAGAATTTTCTTCTTTGTAATCTTAGAAATACTAAAGTGAGTAGCTTGAGAGCAGGTTGTGGTTCAGGAAGGAGAGTGAACCCTAACTTCTAACAGGAAGCTCTGAAGTTTTCATATTAAATCCCTTTAAATCTTCAAAATAAGTTGCATTGAGTCAATATTTATTTAAAGAAGCCGCATTTGGATTTGCGCTTTTGTCTTATGGACTTTGTCAGATGAAGAAAAACTTATGGTACATTTTCATTCTTCCTGAGGAAACCCAAAATTGCGCTAATTGCTTTAATTCACTTAAAACGCAAATCATTGTTCAGTATATTTATATGGATATTTCAATAAGATGATTGGAACACGCTAATCAATTTGCCCCTAAGTTTCCAAAATGACAGTTATGGGGCCCTGCTTCAAGAAATACAGCATACCAATATCATGAAAAGTGTTGTTAGGCATAGACTGCACACCCATGTTTGGGGTAGATTTGTATACTGATAGTACCCCAGCTATAGCTCATTAGTTGGGGACAAAACCAAGTATTCTGAAAATCGCTACACAGTTATGAGATTGGTTTCAATATTGCGATTGTCTGAACTTTGTTAGTTGCAAAATACTGAGACACATTCTGAAAACACTAAACACGAGTCCCTATCCCATAAGGTACAACCCTGTCTTTGCAAGATTCTGTGTTGAAAAGATCTTTACTCAGCAGCTTTAAAATTCATTTGAGCTTGAATGCTGATTCTGATGTCACTTCTATAGTTCAAGAAATAGGGCTCAAAACTGAATGCTTACCATTTAGCCCATAACTAGTTATAAGATTATAAGCATTTATTTATTTATTACTTTTGTTGACTGGGATAGTTCAACTGATTGTGGTAGGCCATTTGCAGCAGTGGCCTGCTGGGGGGAGCTCCAATCACAAAACAGGCAGTTTTATACCACAGAGAAAAAGCGAAAAAGGTAAAGTCAAGTGTAAAGTTACAATATGGATGTATAATAACTGACAGAGCGCTGTACTGCAGAAAATCGAAAATCAGTAAAATATAGGGTTATCACATATAAGTACATGACTAAATGGAATACACAGTGAGATTTAAAAAGTAATTTACAATTTTACATTTATTGGTAGGACAAATATGAGAGAGGAGGTGTAGGAAATAAAAGTAGAATGCAGAAAGAAGATGAGGAATATGTGAGTCACATGTATTTGTTAGCTGATCTAGAGAAAAGGGGGTTGTAGTGAAGTTTTAATAGTTGTAGAAGGTAGTAGGAGCTGGAATTTTGCTGAAGGGAATAAATTGTCACAGAGTGAGCACAGACAGTATAGCCAGTAGAAGGGCAAAGGGGTAGAAGACAGTAGGAGATCCATATTGACAGTTTGCTTTGTTGAGGTATATAGGGTAATTTAAATGAGTAAGGGTGATGTAGTCTAGCCTGGGGAGGTGCAGAACCAATTTTTAATGTTATTGTAGTAATTGTTTAAATTTGGATGGGTTGGTTTGTTGCCTGATGTTGGTAAGGATGTTTGCTGTGTGCCTTTTGCCTTTTTTCAGAAGACTTGTCCTGTACAGATATAGCCTCAAATCTTCATTCTCACATTCAGGTAATCCACCACACAAGTGTATCATTTGACACCACAGGTGACTGAATGGTCACATGGTGTGCCTTGGGACAGGAAAATTGCCCCCAATTTAGTACAATGTTGCAGTTATTCTACATGAGTTCTCATAGAGTGGATGGTGAGAGGCAGGGGACTAAAAGATACCGATGAGGTCAATAACATAAACAGAGCTAAGGCAGGCTCCTCCACACTTTCCTTGCTCTTCCATCTCTCTGATGTTACTAACACAGTTGATACTAACACCTGAAGATTCTGATACTGTCACTGACCATAAGGTAGAATTTTGAAATGTCACTCCTGATAAGGACATCAATCCACCCTGAACTGGTCATCTAGAATGCCAAAATCATTCCCGAACCTGAACAAATCCAGTATACTGACTCCAGAATCACTCATTTGGAGAGACAAGCACTACCACACTATCAGAGGTTAGGATGTGGAACAGTAATGAAGTATTCTGAAAAAAAAATCCTCTAAACATTTAAAGTGCCTTTTTTAAACTTACATGAAATACAATCCTCAGACTCAAGACTGATAAAAACATTTTTTACCAAAAATAAATTACTGTTAAAATTATTAGAAATATTACATAGTGTATCAACTGGGCCTGTAATAATGTTTTGTTACTATAGCAACGTAATTAAGGAACAGAAGAAGTATGGCAAGCTGTTGGGTATTAATATATGTTGAGTATGAATTTTGTGATACTGCTTAACTTTATAAATGTTGTGTAACTTAATGAAGACAGTGTTTAATAGCTTAATTAAGCTAGCAAAAATTGCTGAATGCAATGAAGAAAAAAGTTTCCCTCCCAGTGCTTATTAATAATAACAGTATTTACACCCTGGTTACAGTGGTTAATATACTCCTCCATAACAGACCAACCATGATTCATGTCACATTTTTTCTTCCCTAACACTGTCAGTACTAATGTGCACATATTAGTAAGTATGGCACTTCCCTTCTGTTAGGACAGGACAAGAGAGGACACGATGATGAAATAATTTCAAGCTTTGCATGTTACAGCACCTCTTTAACATTTCAAAGCATGAGCCATGAATTATGACAAGTATGTGCTACTGTACAACTTATAGATGTGCTGAATCCAAAATTAGACGCCTGTTTATGATCCAGATGTCTACTTTGAAAGGGAATTTGGATAAGAAAACTATTTTTCCACGTCAAGCACAGCTATTTCACACACTACGTACAGTCAGCAGTCATAAAGTGACAGTGCTCAGTAAATCTCTAAAATACAGAACTATTTTGGAGAGTTTAGAAGCTCAACAAATAATTTCATGATATCTGGACCTTAGTCAAAGCAGGAACTGCATCAGAATCACAGCAATTTTATCTTATTTTTCTTGAAAAATGTAATAAAACATTTGAACAAAAAAAAAAGAATCACAGCACTAACGTTCTGAAACATTACTTAAAATTCTAAGCACCTGCAGTACATAACTGGTGGCTGGTAGTTAGCACAGATCATTAAGTCTTTGAGCTATTATTAATGAGTTGCTTTCTTGTACAGGGTTTGATTCCCTCAGCTGTTGTCAGTCTAAAGTAGGACTCTGAGCAAGTGACTTGGCCAGAGAGTGCTCCTGGGATGAACCTGTAAAAAAAGGTCTGTGTAGATCACTGCTCTATTTCTGGGTAACAAACGTAAATAAATGATTGTAGCTTATTTGCCGTCTGTTGTTTTCCCTTTATATGTAGTTTCAGTTTTCCTTCTTCTGACCATTTCATGTTTACCCTGTTTATCCTAAATTATTCCCTTCTCTTTTATACACAAATAATGCCCTAGACCTGGATACAAAATCACAGTTCTTAGTGCATGTAAGCCCAGTGTGTAAATGACTCAAACACTAACCCCTGGATTCACTATCCTTTTGTGCAGGACTAGCTTAGTCCTGCACGAAAGCGGTCATTTAGGAGCAGGACAGCAGTGCGCCATGCATATTAATGAAGGCACGCTGTCTGAGTTCCTAATCTTACACGGAGCATGTAAGAGTACAGGGGGCATGTCTGAGAGCAGAGTCTCAGAATATACACGCCCCTGCAATAAAGAACAGCAGACAAGTCAGAAAAGAATGAGCGAGACAGCTCATAGGTGTACGCATACCCCCAGCAACATCCCCCATGTGTACAAGAGCAATAGTCAAAACAACAAATATAAAAATGTTTTTTTTATGAAACAGATTAAATTTAACCGTAGGTGTGCCGGCTTGTCCATTGCTTAGCTACGGTTAATGCAGTTTAAATGGCAGAAGTGGATAAAAAGCAACATATATGCAAATGAAGCAGTACAGCAATAGTGTAGTGGGCAGAGCATTCGCCTTATGAGCAGTCATTCCCGGTTCGAGTCCCACTGCAGTACATTCCATTTTCCATGTCAAATCACTTTATGACCAATATTTTTAGTTGCATAACCTACTAAATAACATATATTTGTGAACTGGAGTACTGCATTAAATGCAGATGTGAGGTGTCAGTGTCATAACTTTACAAATTCCACAGATAATACATGTGCCCCACACAGTATATGTACACATGGAAGGTAAAATGTGTAATGAATGATAACTCCATACAGCTTCCAAATCCCCCACCTTCCCAAGAACCATTTGACATTACTGTCTAAATTAGTGCAGTGAAAGTGGGAGTAAGCACTAGTAAGCACGTGTAAGCACGATTAAGAAGTAGTAAGTGGAAGCAAGCATATGTAAACACTAGTAAGTGGGTTTAAGCCTGTTTGCACGGGGGTAAGCAATGCGCACATATGTTAAGCAATATTGAAGCTTATTTAACTAAGAGGTTAGCATTGCTTACCCTCACGCAAACCCGTGCAAACCCGCTTACAAGTGCTTAAAAGTGCCTTAATCACTCTGTATCCAACAGCCGCTTTTCTGCCCAGCAACAAAATAAAGAGCCTTCACAGGTCTTAAACCCAGGACCCTATACACTATAGTCACAGTAATTAACCATCAATCCAGTACAGAAGATTGAGGTATCACCAAACAAATCCTCACTATAGTAAAATCAAATTGAACATGTGAAAGGAATCAGTATACAGTCATATGTTCTATAACGTACTAAATAACATAAATATGTGAACTGGAGTATTGAAGTAAGCCCAGATGTGAGGTGTAATTGTAAAAGAGTGTTGAAGTCCCCTGTTAAACACAAGGATCCCATGCAGTGTACACACACATGAATCATGGATACCAGACATATATATTAACATGTAATGAGTAGTAAATCAATGCTAAAAAGCAAGTATAATGCAAAGTAAATATTAAACAACGCTAAGCATTGCACAGGCCAGCTTAGTAGGTGTAAGCAACGTGTAGGCCAGCTAACTCAATTTGCCCAGTGGTACACCCCTTTAAACAATGCCAACCTTAGGTAAGCAGGTTTGCCCATAGCTTAGCCTTTTCAAAACCGTCCAATCATGGCAAAGTGCAGGAAATCAGCTCTACTTAAACCCAACAGGCTGGAATACATCTCACATATAAAAAAACACCAAACAAGTGTTAAAACACACCAGACTACAAAACCAGCGAAAAAGATGCCACCATTCTTGTATTAAATAGTTTATTCACATTGAATAACACTCTGGCACCTCAGCACAGTCTTCCTGGAGTTACAGAATATGCCACACCATACATCCTTATATATACACACATATATTCACTTAAATACAATTAATCAAACAATCACCTAATTCATCAGCCATCAATTAAAATAATCATATATACATTTTAAAGAAACACTCTCCAGTTACATTCACTATTTAAACCTGCTGAAGATAATGTATTAAATTTTAAAATATATAAAGTCTCTTTATACAATAATTTATTTTTCATTAACACTTCATCTGTTTCTGATATATGTTCCAAAATACAAGCTTTTAACAGTGAAAAGTCATTGCTATGGCAAGTAAAAAAATATAAAGCTATAGGGCTCATAGCATTATTGTTTTATATGTCTCTAATATGTTCTTGAACTGTACCTTGAATATTCTTTTAGTCTCCCCTATATAAAACATGTTACAGAGGCAAGACAAAGCATATACCACTGATTTAGTTATACATGGAAAAGCAGAAGTGGAACAGAATTTTACACCATTTATTTTTTCAAAACATTTGGTAATGGAGCAAACCTTCCACGAGGGAAGGTGCCACATTCCAAAACCTGCAGATATAATTTTTCACCAGGGGAAACAAATCCATTGTGTACTACCATGTCTTTGATATTTCTACTTCTCTTGAAAGAGATATTTACAGTTCTACAAATATTTTTTACCCCTTCCGTATTAATTACGTAGGGCCAATAATATCTAATGGCATCAATGATTCGCACTTAAGATATTATATACAGTAACAAAATAGACTTTTCTACACTCCTGCACAGTATTAAATTCTCTATTATTATGTATCTTATTTACTAAAGGCCTGTTATGAAGTAAGCTGGTATCTATTATTTTATGAAGGGCACCTAAAATAGCATTTTCATCATACCCCTTTGCTTGAAATTAATACATGTTTTTATTATTTCCTTTTCTAGGCCCATTTCATTGTTACATAGCCTGCTGACACTCAATAATTCATTATAAGGTAGCGCCTTCAAAGTAGGTGGTGGATGGCAACTGCTACTATCCAAAATATTATAATCTCAAATTCCTTTTCTGCGTATGTTAGTTACTATCTTATTATTCCTGATAGTCAAAGTGACATCTAGATAGTTAACTATTTTTCCTATCTGTAAGCCATCAAATTTTATCTGAAAGCGATTTGCATCTATCACTTATAAACTGGGGGGCTATTTCAGCACCCCCTTACATAAAAAAATCAAATAATCTATATATTTACAATATAAAATAAGATAACTATTAAAAAAATTAAATATATACAAAAACTCAACTTTAAAAAGGCCCATGAACAGGTTAGCATACATGGGTGCAAAAGATGCACCCATGGCAGTACCTTGTACTTGATGATAAATGAGCTTATTAAACTCAAAAAAATTATTCGTCAAACAAAAATACAATAATTTCATCACATAATTACTAACAGGACTATCACCTAGAAAAAAAATCTAACAGCTTCCATACCTAACTCATTTACTTGTATAGAGACTTTTTTATATCTATAACTATCTAGTAATATTCTTCATCACATTTAGCATTCTTTAGGAATGTAAAAAAATTCCCATATTATAGAGAAAATAATTCTGTGCTGCTACTATGGGTCTACGTGGGGGTGGGGCTCACATTTTTATGTGTCTTTGGTAGACAGTAAAACTTAACTATTGAGCTTCCTTCTACATTAAATTTATTTAGGGCATCTTTTCTTGTAAAATAGCCAAATCTTAGGCCTTTAGCTACTAGTTCTTTAAACTTCATTATAGCTTGATAAAAAACATCAATATTTACTGCCATATATACTTGGCCATCAGATAGATGATCCATGCACATTTTCAGGTATTGTTTCCAGTGCATAACAACAATTTTTCTATTTTTATCCGAGGGTTTTATAATTATGTCTGATCTTTTACATAAATTTAATAAAGACAAACTGGAGTACTGTATTAAAAGCACATGTGAGGTGTCAGTGTCATAATGTTGCAAAGTCCCCAGATAAGCACATGTGCCCCATACAGTATATGTACACAAGAATCATGGATACAAATGGAAGGTAAAATGTGTAAGGAATGACAACTCCATACAGCTTCCAAATCCCCCACCTTCCCAAGAACCATTAGACATTACTATCTAAATCAGTGCAATTGTAAGCGGGAGTAAGCACTAGAAAGCAAGTATAAGCACCAATAAGCATTAGTAAGCATATTTAAACACTAGTAAGCAAGTTTAAGCCCATTTACGCAGGGGTAAGTAATGCACACACAGGTTAAGCAATATTGAAGCGAACTCTCTGTAAGCATATTTAACTGGAGGTTAGCATTGCTTACCCTCGTGCAAACCTGCGCAAACCCACTTACAACTGCACAAAAGTGTCTTAATCACTCTGTATGCAACGACCCTTGTTCTGCCTAGCAACAAAATAAACAGCCTTGCAAATCTTAAACCCAGGATCCTATACACTATAGTCGCAGTAGTTAACCACCAAGCCATCACAGCAGTACATAAGAATGAGGTATCACCAAATAAATCCTCACTATAGTATAATCAAACTAAACCTGTGAAAGGAATCAGTATATAGTCATATGTTTTATAACCCACTACATAGCATAAATATGTGAACTGGAGTACAGCAGTAAGCCCAGATGTGAGGTGTAATTGTAATAGAGTGTTGAAGTCCCCAATAAAACACAAGGACACCATGCAGTGTACGTACATATGGATCATGGATACCAGGCATATATATAAGATGTAATTAATAAGAAATCAATGCAAAAAAGAAAATATAATACAAAGTCTAATGTAAGCAACTCTAAGCATTGGACAGGCCAGCTTAGGAGGTGTAAGCAATGTGTAGGCCAGCTAACTCAATGTGCCCAGTGTTATACCCCTTTAAACAATGCCAAACTTAGGTAAGCAGGCTTGCTCATAACCTAGCCTTTTCAAAACTGGCCAATCATGGAAAAGTGTGGGAAATCGGCCCTACTTAAACCCAACAGGTGGGAATACATCTCATAACTGGTTGTAGCTTCCCCTTGCAGACACCATGTCAGGAATGGGAGAGGGAGTGCACTTTCAGGTGCAGTGCTGGGGCATCTGGGATTCCAGAGTCATGGCAGGACTCCTTGTCAAAGACCATGAGCACAGACTGCTGCAGGGCCAGTACCAGGGTTCCCAGTATAAAGCAGACGTTTGGGACCATCTCGCCCATGACCTCACCAGTGCCACTGGCATACCCCAAACTGGTGAGCAGGTCAGGCATCACTATGTCGACCTGAAGTGGAGAAAGGGGGATCTCTTGGATCAGTGGATACAAGAGGTTAGGAGGACAGGTCAGGTCCCAGTAGTGTGTAAGTATCACTCCACTACCTTATTAATAATTGCCAGGTCATGTATATTATGGATAGGTATGGCTTAATAGTCCTCTTATGTTCTTCACAATGGCAACTAAGCGGGCTATGAACCAGGAGGCCCATGGCTGTCACTTGGAGAGGTTGCGATGAGAGGCAGGTTAGTAATACTCTTGCATGTACTGTCATAGGAAATACATCTAACTGTATTAGTAAGTCAATTGCCTGTAGAAAACCTGTATTGTTTAAGACAAGCAATGCATACACCAGAGAATATGGCAGGAAGAGTCTCATATAGGTTGTATATAAATAAAAGCATAATAGCCTGACAATGAAGATCTAATTGCTGTACTGCATGTGTTTACTCTGGTATCATATGGTAATGTAGACTTGCAATCACTTAATAGTACTGTTATATTAAGCACTGTAACCCACGCTGTGCAACATAAATAAAAAATGTGTAGGAATGTCTGTATATGACTGGTGTAATCCCCAGAGATCAGCTAGTACAACTGGGTGAGACATAGACAGAAAACAGTGAAAAGATGATCAACAAAATCCAAATAGCACACACAACTGAGATGTGAACTGTTATATTTTTAACACACACAGCCATGTTTAAATCCTGGGAGTGGTAGTAGTCTGCATATGGAATCATACCCCATAACTGTACAGATATGTCCAGATTGTCCAGTAAATTGGCCCATATCTGCTGCCTGTCACAGTGTCCCCCTGGGAAATCAGTGGGATGATCCCAGATGTATAGGCTGCAAACAAGAAATACAACTGACTGTCACACATCTATAAGAACAAACCTGTCACTCCAGCAACTCCCCAAACTGTTATGAGAGTAATAAGCCAAGTATGTCCCATCTACACCTCCATGTTGCCAAGCTGTGACCAGAGTGTGTACAGTAACAGAGTGAGATGTACGTGCATAATACTAATGTAAAACTGGTACTTTGTGTGGCAGGAGTCAGGTAGTTCTAACAAACATTGCTCCCACAGGTCCGTCAGATAGAACACTGTGCCCAGAAATAAAAGAGTGATACTCTGTACTGGTACTGTTTACTTTGGTGTTGTATGGCATTGTTAGTGTTGCAGTTGCTCTGAATAATAAGGTGTTACTCATCACTGTCACCCACACTCTGCTACATAATATAACTGTCTAGGAAATCCTGTATAAGAGTGATGTAATACAAGGTCAGAATGTAACACCACAGGAAAATTATACACAGAAATCAGATAAGAGATATACAGCAATATCCATATAGCACACACAACTGTGATGGACAGTATTTTAGTGTTAGCAGACACAGCCATGGCCTGAATCCTGGGAGTGGAAGTAGGCTGCATACAAAATCATACCCCACAACTGTACAGATATGTCCAGAATGCCTAGTATATTGGCCCATATCTGCTGCCTGTCACCCAGTCCCCTGGGAAATCAGTGGGGTGATCACAGATGTTTGGGCAGCAGACAGGAAGTACAACTGATTGTCACACATCTATAAAAACAAATCTGTCACACTAGCAACTCCCCAAAATGTTATGAGAGTTTTAGGCCAATTATGTCCCATCTACACCCCCATGTTGTCAAGCTGTGACCAGAGTGTGTACAGTAACAGAGTGAGATGTAAGTGCATAATATTAATGGGAAATCTGGTACTTTGTGTGGCAACATTCAGGTAGTGCTAACAAACATTGCTCCCACAGGTACATCAGATACAAACACTGTGCTGAGAAATAAAAGCTTGATAGCCTGAACTGGTACTGTTTACTCTGGTATTGTACGGCATTGTAAGTGTTGCAGTTGCTCTGAATAATAAAGTATCAGTGATGACTGTCACTTACTCTGTGCTACATAATATAACTGTCTAGGAAATCCTGTATAAGAGTGTTGTAAGTCACTAAAGGTTGAAGAGGGCAATCATCTACATATGTCCCAGTTCACCTGTGTAAAAAGAGATAGACCGGTATGTGCATAACATCAACCTGGAATCTGGGAGTATGTGTAGAAACAGTTAGTGTTAACAAACAATTCCTCCACAGGTATACCAGGTAAGAGGTGTATACTGCAGGTAAAATCATGTATATAGTTGTCGACAGCCATATCACTGTCCAAACTAAGGTGATAGGGTAGTGTAGTAATACTTGTAAGGTACAGATAACAGCACTGAGTAGGAAAGTAATGCAAACTACAGAAATATACTAGTCGTTAATTGACATCTTTCCACCCTCCCATATCTCCAACAATACACTAAATACCCACCTCAACTGGTACGTGATGACTCCACTGTAATGTTGGGACACATGTCCTATTGTTTGATAATTATTTAAATATGTTTCTATGCATGTGCTATGTTGAAATACTCCAACATTGGTGGCATAGTGCCATCAATGTACCTGCATGCTGTTGTTATTACCACTGTGGTCCCATATATGCATGTGTTCTGTTTGCTATGCAACTGTTCCATATCTGGTGTCTGGGTTAATTGGAATATCTATGCATAATGTTATACCTAATCCTGGAATGTGTTGACTATTACTAACCCACATATGTTGATAAACCATAAACACCATAGCACGTATGGGAATGTGGGTCCCAGCGGACCCACCTGTCCCACCTCAGCTGGCTGTGGCACTGGGCACCAGCACATCTGTGGCCCAACCCGGGACCTCCTCTTCTGTTGGTCCTGCACCACCTTTGGGTGTAACCACCTCAGGGGATGGGGCTTGCCCCTCCCAGGAGCAGATGCGGACAGAAATCTGTCACCTGTCGCCAGGTCCGGGTCGTGGTGCGTAGTGAGCTCCGCAGTGAGGTCGGAGATCTGCTACACCAGCTCATTGGCTGCATGTCGCAATTAGAGGGTCAGGCTGGTTCACTGTCTCAACCCCCAGCACAGCCACCTTTGGGGCTGTGAAGGTGCAGTGGTGACTGCCCATGGGTGGGGACCTCAGTCCCACTATTTCCACTAGGGGGCTCATGGGCTGCCGATTTCCCAACACCCCTCCCCATCAAGGTGTTTACCCCTGACATGTGTCATATACCACCCCTGTATGCATCTTGTTTGTCTTGTTTGTTAACCTACCCAACCTACCTCCCCAAATATACCTACTATCCCTCCCCAACATCCCACTCTCACCTGAAAAAAAAGGGCAATCTGTTCCCCCAAAAAAATATTGTTCCATATATAGCTGCCCATTTTGCACACATGTCCACTGGACACACTGGGGGGAAGTGAAGTAGTTGACCTGATTAAATTCATGAATGGTTCTACTACATTCTTAAAATTCACCTACCAATTCTCAACCACTGAAATTGAATATTTAGATGTGAGATTGGTAAAGGATTTGGTTAATAATCGTTTCCTGTCTTGTATTCACAGGAAACCGACTTATTGTAATGCTTTCCTACACTTCTCTAGCAACCACCCGCCCAAACAAAAAAGATCAATCGTCAAAGGCCAATTGGTAAGGGCTGTGCGTATGTGTAGTACAATTGAAGCATTTAATCTGGAATGCTCTTTCTTAAAAGACATGTTTTGCAATAGGGGTTATCCTGCTCCATTGATTGATGACCTGATTGAGGAGGTTTCTATGAAAAGAGAAAATGGTTTTTATAAACCTCTACTATCAAGTAATTGTCAAGGGCTTACTTCTTCAAATGGTGCACCAATGGGTGACGTGTCTGATGAATGCCTAGGGGTTAATACCAACACTAATGTTACTTACCCTGTAGTTGATTTTAAGACCAGCTTTGTTTTGACATTTTGCAGACATGTTGGTGCCATTTGGGCTATTATTAAAAAGAACTGGTACTTTATTCACAACAATCCCACACTTCTTCAAAAATTAGGCCCCTGCCCTTCTGTTGTGTACAGACGAGGGAACAATCTGAAAGAATTATTGCAAAGATCTAGGTCACCCCCTTGGCCCACTAGGTAAGTTGGTACAGTTTGCTGTGGATTTTGTAATAGATGTAAACACTTAAGGCTGGGCAGTTCCTTTACCATTAGGGACAGGAAATACACTATCAACTCAAAAATTAATTGCAACACTAAATCTGTGGTCTATGCTGCTTTTTGCGTCTGTTGTCCCTGCTTTTATATAGGGAAAACAGACCACAAGCTCAGCGACTGCATTTACCAGCACCTTTACGCTATAAAAAACAAAAAGATTGACAATGCATTGTCTAAACATATTTTGAATAACATGGGACATAGTTTTCAATTCATGGGGATTGAACATGTCACCATGGGTGTTAGAGGTGGGCCCCAGCCTTTGGTCTTAGAGATGAGGGAATTAGAGTGGCACATTGGCCTGGATGCTTATTCATATCCCGGCCTAAATGAATGTTGCAATATCTCTTCTATCCTAAGATACAAAAGGGTACCTACAAAAGTTATATGAGATGATATGAACACACTTCAGTATTCTTCTTTCATACTTTGAATTGGCCATTACATTCTTAATGCAGAGTTCTAGTGTGATTTTTAGACTATTTTTATATACTTTTATACATTCATGTAAACGAAATGTTATGTTCAAATTTTTTTTATTTTTATAGTAATCTGTTTTACTAGACAAGGTAATACTTTGGATGTGGAACATTTGCAATTGTCTCATTTTAGCGACACTTTTTTTCTTTGTTGACTACCTTGGTTACAAAGTATCCAAGGAAGTGACATCATGGGTTTACTGATTTTAAAAACTTGTGTCTTTTAACTTTCACTGTTTGCCTTTCTGAGGAAGCTTCTGCATAGCGGAGGCGAAAACGTTGATCTTTAAATAAAGAACGTTAAAATTCATCAGTGTTCTTTGGCTCCGTGGTACTGTATTTTCGTTTGCAACTGTTTTTCCCGTTTGGTGTTCACCATGCATATAAACAGAGTAATGAAACTGTGAAACAGTTATATTAATACAGTAGTCTGGAAAGGTTTACATATTTATTTATTTATTTTATTTTACATTTGTTAACCGGGGGTGTCTGACTGAGCCGAAAAGGCCCTTTTTCAGCAGAGGCCCGGGGAGAAAAGCTCCACAAAGAAAAATTACAGACACATTTAGTTATTTAGACATAATCAGTATACACACAAATTACAAGAGATATGTTTTTACAGTGGCATGCGGCACAAACAGTTACAGTGGAGAGAACAATCAAAAAAGATATTAATTTTAAAAATAAAGGTAAGTAATAGATTTGTGGTGTACAGCTGAACTTTGGAATTTAGGTAGAATACATACATAGTACACAGGTACAGTACATACATTGTAGATTAGCCAGTGTTTGTGAGTAAGATTGAAAAACTATTATAAATTGCTCTAGATTTAGTATGCATATGTTATCCGCTTTCACTAGCCTGGGGAGCAATCATGGCACTGCCAACTTTGCTTGAGATGTTGCCTGATGAGGTCTTTAAAGGAGGCTTTGGATGATGTGTTTTGAATGCTAGTAGGGACAGAGTTCCATTTTTTAGCCACCGAACTACTATATAGTTGTTGCTGTCCGGGCTGAGGCCTTCAAGTAGTACAATAGTAAAGACAGACTGGGCCACAGGATAACATTCAATCAACAGTAAGTAATGCAGCTGTGTAGTCCAGCAGCCTCTACCTACACTCTGTACACAATACCTAGGGGGTAAAAACCTCAGCTGACACAATGGGATGTATCGTTACATAACAAGGCATAACTGACACCATCACAATCACACTGACAAACAGAACAGTCTGTATGGCAGGAAGCAGGAGGCCTGCATTTACCCAAGGTTAATTGTATGGTAATGTACATCCAGATACCTTATGGCAGCTTACCCCGATACCCCCACATATTGTAACAGCCTAGGTAAGTTATGGTGCAACCCCCCCCACAGACTGAATAATACAGGGCCATATACCACTGTTACATACACTGGCCTCTGGAGTTCATAAGGGCACACATGTATTGTGTAGATGAAGCCCACACATATATATGGCCCCAACCCCACAGTATGTGTGGGGGCCACAACAGCAGTGGACTGATGCCAGGAATGGCAGCATGACATACTCACAGCCCACGACATAACCCCTGACAGCATGTCATATGTACAAAGCCTGGTATGTAGGTGGGTGACAGAGGCTGGAACACAGGCCCATATGTGAAATACTGCTGTCATACATTAAGCAAGTCACTGGTGTTACAGGATAGTCTGCAACATACCATTAGTCAGGTATATGAAGTTAGAAACAGACATGGATATAGCCATGTACTGATAGCACTCAACACACACACACTGCCAGTGATATATCTGACACAAGACCTGTGTGATGGACAGACAAAACATTATAGGCACATCTCTGGGCATTAAGTGGATAGACCCACAGTTGAGATCTATGCAGACAGACTGCATTCCAAGTTAAAATAGTATGTACACACAAACCCTGTAACACTGGTGCTATACAATGCATACAACAACACTACTCACACTCTGTCTGTAGTTTGGAAACCTCCTACAAATATGTAGCTGGCCTGAGTGTGCAGGTTCTCTTGTAAGAGGTATTGCTACCTGCTGTCTGTGACACTGCTGCCCACACACAGGAAGGATGACCACCATACAGGAAAGGTAAAGGAACCATGCCCACATGATGTAGGGATTTATAGTAATTGGTTGCCATGACAGTGGTAATTGTAAGTACTACACAGCATGCTGCATGCAGGTAGCAAGTGGAGGACACTGATCAGTGCAGAGGCCATCACCTGATCATGTGCATCACCTACAAAATCCATGCTGTAATACATTCAAAGCAGCTCAATCCATTTACTGGAGGGAGACCAAGAGAGAGAGAGAGAGAGAGAGAGAGAGAGAGAGAGAGAGATTGAAAGGTAAAAACAAACACACAAAAAAAGACATTCGGCAAACTATCCAGAATAGACATAATTCCCAGAACAGGTATGTGAAGTATATATGCATGTAATTGACTGTAGTACTTGGTCCATAATAATGGGATAGATGATGTGGAATGATTTATATGTGTCATCAGGTGCTGTTGTTGTAATGATGTTCAGCTGAACAACTGCTAAGGACAATGCAGTCTGTCCCTGTGGGAAGTGGGCCATACCCATCAACTGTGCAGAGCAGTACTGACTGATAAGATGTAAGCCATCATAGTGTGTGTTGTGTAATGGGAAGTATGTATATTACTGTGGCCAATAGCTGGTGGTGGAAGTAATGCCATAATGATGGACACGTGGGTTCCACAGCCCACCTCTTGCAGGATACTCAGGTTAACCTGTATTGTAGCATGCAGGAATCCCATAGGTGTATAATAGGGTTACCTGCATTCTGGCCATACATATACCCCCCTAATGTCAGGCTGTATCCATATGTGGCACTTGTCTGTGTTGTTGCAAGGCAGAACAGTGCAGCTGTGCAGGAAGGTGTTGTGAGATTGTGGACCTGATGTCTGAATGTACCCCATATATAGGTATGCATATGTTTACACAAATATATATATATATATATATATATATATATATATATATATAAATAGATATAGATATATAGATAGATATATATATATATATATATATATATATATATATATATATATATAGATATATATATATATATATATATATATATATATATATATATATATATATATATATATATATATATATATATATATATATATATATATATATATATATATATATATATATATATATATATATATATATATTCACATAACATAACCCCTGGATAATAATGGAGGTCACATCTGCTTTTAACATGTGTGCTATTGGCTACTGACAGACATCATAAGGACATCATTGTACAGTACCACTGCTAGCACAGTAATGATCCTGTGGACTACAGCAGAGATATGGCCAATAAATGAGGGCACTCTGACACACTCTGGTCAGTCCAGAGGTATACACAAAACCCCTTAGTGCAAGACATGTGGACCAAGCCTGACAATATGAATGTTAACAGCCATGTAGATGGGTGTATCATGTAAATACTGGTATACATTTGCCCCCATAGATTATGCATTCACACACCCCTGTCTGTCCTGACACATAATAACCGATGGTACAGAGGTGACATAGCCACATACTACACACTAGTTAGTGACATACATCTGTACAGCATCCCACTGCTTTGTCTGACATACATGACTGTTATGGTGGCCTGGCAGTAGTAAATCTGGCAAGTATCTGGACATGACATTGCACTGGGTAAGTACACTAAGCCGCTAGGCATGTAACAAAACACTGTGCAGGCTACAGGCAGACTGCCACAACACTGGCATACATTTCTTATGGGGAATATGCATGTATCTGCATATATAGCAGGCTCTACAGGCATGTTACAGCACAGAGTAACAGACACCTGTGTGAAAGTGCATAACCACAACCAATGTGAACACAGCCGCAGCCACATATGGTAAGCTAGCGTAATATTACAATATATGGACTATCTGATCAACACCATCCTCATATGTGCCACTCACACACTAACCCTACATATACAGGTCCACTACACAGTGTGGTCCGATGCCTGTCTTCAGTATGGGACATGTTTGTGTTTGGCCCTACAAACATGTAAGCCAATAGGGTAACATACACTGCATATAACATCAGATAAAACAGGACCAAGAACAATGACATCTACCACAGTCTGTACACAGGTCAAGGTACATATTCACAATACACACACTGTTGACAATTATCATAAGTACACAGACCTCAGTACTGTACACACAACAACAGAATGCCCAGGTTATGTCCTCAGATATAACCCCTACTATATATAACATGTGTAGCAGTCTGATATCTCACTGGCTTGTTATCAGATATGATGTCAATAAATTATGGTGTACAGAACATATGCACCTCTTACTGCATGACATATGTACAAAGGTTGACAGAGTTGTGGTTAGGGGCACAAACACAGGACCAATATTGACATGTTGCTGTGATAACCTCATACATTTACTGTTGTTACAGGGTTTGATGCGACATATGTGCTATGAGGGATATGAAGTCAGTAATTCTCATGGCTGTCACCATGTACTGACTGCAATCCTCACACTATGCTTCTGCAGTTCACAGATAGGTGCTTGGTGAGTAACACAAGATACAAAAGACACCACAGACTGCCTAGTCTGCAGATGACCCTACAGATGGGGGTTTCCTCAGAAACATAGCACTGTCATGCAGGTATAAAAACATGTAGACCAGCCATATACACACACACCTTGTTAAACCAACATTACTCCAAATGCAAAATAGCAACACTTACTTCTGTAGTTATGTCAGGTACATCCCCCTCCTGTGTGTTGGCTTGTTTCCATAGTGTATGTTGTTAGAGGTAAATCCCCAAGCCATCTGTGATGCTGTTTGCAAAACACCAGATCTAAGTCCTGCTCATAGTGAATGAAAAGGCCCAACACCAACTTGATGTTCCTAAATATTGGAGTGTGTTTCCATGCAATTGGTTATGGGAATGTTACCACAGCTTTTCCACATGCAATCAGCTAGAGGAGGGATGCAACTTGTGCAGAGGCCATCAGCTGATCATGAGCATCATAGTTCATAGTTTAGTACTAAGCTAACTGCCCTTGCAAGCCATTTTAAGCTTAGTCAATTATCCCTTGTGAGACTCAAACCCTGCACCTTGTGTTTGTAAGGCAAACATCTTAGCCATTAAGCCACCCTCCCTCCCTTGTAAGCATCACTTACAAAACACATGTTGCTGCCTGAGCAAAGCAGGTGTAGTTCTCCACATCCACCAGAGAGGGAGTGAGAGAGGCAGACAGAGACAAATTAAGTCACAGAGGGGGTGGGAGAGTAAAACCTAAGCATGTTTGTGTCACACACCTACCAGTACTGGGTATCAAACCCCTGACTTACTATGTATTGCTACTATATGTCTATGCAGTTATTGGATGCACCATATAGCTTACATGTTGATGAGCTCTCCAAACGTATATGTGATGGTGAGTGACATTTGCAACAGTGATATGGTAGAGATATGGTAGGTGTAGTACACGTACCTGTCCATATGAACAGGTGTCAGCGTCAACACAGCCACACTCTCTCAGGGACTCACACACATTGACACACTTGGCAGGGTCAGGAATACACTTCCTCACTAGTTAGTTTGCCACAATACAGTACTGCGCAGGTATCACATGCACCACGGGGGTTATCCGGAGGTTATAAGGGCAAAGGATATGTGGAGGTGACTGACATCAGACAGCATGCTTCAGTGTGCCAATGGGGGTTGTAGTGAGTGTGAATGTGGTCAAAAGCATCATACACCACATACAGAGACACAGGGTGCCAGTACTGACATGCATGCGTGCATTGCTTCATGGGTGTGTAGTGGTTGACTGTGCCAAAAGGCTATACAAGGCTAGATAAAGGGTATACCTTGATATCAGGTCACATGACAATGGTCTGCAGTGTGGCTCAGGGGGGTAGTGTCTGGATTGGCCCACACAGGTGGATATTGTATTCACCAGTCACCTGGGTAACTATTGCGTGTGGCCATTGCTGTTCAATGCTTGCCATGTATGTGTTCTTTAGTCCATGAGATGGACACTGTCTGGGACATGCACATGTCCCACATGCGTGTACAGTGACATGTGGAACTGTACCTGAGGTGTCTGTGTCTGGTCCATGTTGTGTACACAGATTGTTATAATCAGATATGCCTGTCCTGGCCTCATGTGCTGGGAACAGGTAATGGACTGCAGGTTGACCCTGCACCTACATTGATAGCATGATACAGGCATTTTCTGGTGTCAGTGGCATCTGTCCATACAGGGCATGTGTATAAGGCATGGTATGTCCTTTGTGGGTCACATTTGATGGCATCACAGGTGTTGCAGGCATCCAGTGGGGAGCATAGTGAAGGCACACTGTCTGCATGTACGTGCATATTATACTGATGGACAGGGTGCCATGCCCTCTGTCATCTACTGCAGTCATACCATGGTTACTATCTGTGGGCAATATGCAGGGTACTGCCAACATAGCAGTTGTTGCCTAGGCAAGTGTGTTTTTGTATGAGACATAGATTGAGAGTATTCTCTGTGTAATACAAGGGTTGCTAACTTTGTTCACCAGACCTTGATGTCACATGTAGGGGTATGGATTGCCACCACAGCCTCTTGGCTATTTCACATCTGTTATTCTTGTAAGGTGGACTTTGTGACATATAGGGCCACCATATAAGAAATTTGCAAAACCTGCTCCACAGTGAGTCCAGTTGTTACACACTCACCGCCACACAGGATACAAATGACAAACACACACCCAGAGACACATGTAGGGGTATGGATTGCCACCACAGCCTCTCAGCTATTTCACATCTGTTATCCTTGTAAGGTGGACATTGTGACATATAATAGGGCCACAATATAAGAAATTTGCAAAACCTGCTCCACAGTGAGTCCAGTTGTTACACACTCACCGCCACACAGGATATGAATGACAAACACACACCCAGAGACAGACCTGCCATGTCTGGGATTAGAACTCCTACCTACCTAGTTTATTACACAACAACATTATGCAGTTATAAGACATGCCATAGAGATTACTGGAGTACTCCTTCCCCAAAGGTGTATTTGACAGTGACTGACATCAGCAGGCTTGACAAAGTATGGCATTTGAATTGTAGTGAGTATGACTAGCCAAAAAAGGCATTGCTCCCTACACAGACAAAGAAACACACACACATAAACATCCACATTTGCCATGTGTGGGAATATAACCCCTTCCAAAGTACTATATGACAATACAGTATTACACTGTTATAGGATGCACCACAGAGATTACTGGACTACATCTTTCCCAAAGGTGTATTTCACAGTGACTGACATCAGCAGACTTGCCAAAGTAGGCCATTTGATTTGTAGTGAGTGTGACTAGCCTAGAAGGCATTGTTCTCTAGACAGACACACACACACACACACACACACACACACACACACACACACACACACACACACACACACACACACACACACACATAAGCAGACACACAGTTGCCATGTCTGGGATTAGCACTCCACCTAACTAGTTTATCACACTATAGCACTATGCAGTTATGGGACACTCCACAGAAATTACTGGACTACACCTTTCCCAAAGGTGTATTTCACAGTGAATGACATCAGCACCCTTGCCAAACTGGGGCATTTGAATTGTAGTGAGTGTGACTAGCCTAAAATCATTGCTCCCTACACAGACAGAGACACACAAACACAAACACACACACACAGTTGCCATGTCTGGGATTAGAACTCTTACCTAACTGGTTTATTACACTACAGCATTACACAGTTACAGGGCACATCACAGAGATTACTGCGTTACACTTTTCTCAAAGGTGTATTTCACAGTAAATGACATCAGCAGCCTTGCCAAAGCAGGGCATTTGATTTGTATTGAGTGTGACTAGCCTAAAAAGCATTGTTCCCTACAAAGAAACACACACACAGACATCCACACCTGCCATGTATGGGACTAGAACCCATACCAAAGTACTTTATCACACTACAGCATTACGCTGTTATAGGACACACCACAGAAATTACTGAGCTGCACCTTTCCCAAAGGTGTATTTCACAGTGAATGACATCAGCAGCCTTCCCAAAGTGGGGCATTTGAATTGTAGTGTGTGTGACTAGCCTAAACAGCATTGCTCCCTACACAGACAGAGACACACACACACAAGTTGCCATGTCTGGGATTAGAACTCTTACCTAACTAGCTTATTACACTACAGCATTATGCAGTTATAGGATGCGCCACGGAGATTATTGGGCTATACCTTTCCCAAAGGTGTATTTCACAGTGAACGACATCAGCAGCCTTGCCAAAGTAGGGCATTTGATTTGTAGTGAGTGTGACCAACCGCAAAAAGCATTGCTCCCCACACAGACAAAGAAACACACACACAAACATCCACACTTGCCATGTGTGGGACTAGAACCCCTAACAAAGTACTATATCACACTACAGCATTACGCTGTTATAGGACACACCACAGAGATTACTGGGTTACATTTTTCCCAAAGGTGTATTTCACAGTGAATGACATCAGCAGCCTTGCCAAAGTAGGGTATTTGAATTGTAGTGAGTGTGACTAGCCTATAAAGCGTTGCCCCCTACACAGACAGAGACACACACACACACACACAGTTTCCCTGTCTGAGACTAGAACTCCTACCTAACTAGCTTATCACACTACAGCATTACACTGTTTTAGGACATGCCACAGAGATTACTGGGCTACTCTATTCCCAAAGGTGTATTTAAAAGTGGATGACATCAGCAGGCTTGTCATAGTAGGGCTATGGGGAGGACAGTGTGTGTGCATGGGCCATAAGCCATTCATCTAGAGGTTGACACACCACATGCAGGCACATGCAGGACTATATTCCACAGGTACGTGTATACAGCTGCTAGATGACTACTGCCTTGTACAGTCATTTTTCACAGCTAGCACTTGCACCACATAGTCTGTAATGCTGACAGATACCAGTGGCTACTTTCTACTGTGAGTGACATTTACACATCATGTGGATGTAGCCATTTGGCTGTGTGCTGGGTGGGACAGGCCTCATGATGGATGGCTCTTTGTCACAGTCACTCTCTTCCACACATCTATGTATGTCTACTTTTGGCAAATTATAGTATGTTGTCCTTGTATATATGTCTGTATTCCTATCCAATGTGTGTCCAATGCATGACTGGTGCATACTGAGGAGTCTATGCATTAACATCTGCAACTGTCAGATATGTATGGCCCACTGTTGTTTGCAGACATGGGCTTCATTTGTTTGTGTGTGAGCATGCCCAGTATGACCTTTCAGTATGTTGTTGTCTGACATTGCTTTCATTTCTCTAAGTGTGTGAGCATGCCTAGTATGCCCTTCTGTATTGAATGTGTGGATCCATTCAAGGTAGTTTGTACTCCAGTGCAGACCTTTGTGTTGTACACCTACAGGTAGCAAACTGTTTCTGCAGGGTATCTGTAGATCATTTGGCAATATGGGGTCAAACTGTGCAAGGGATAGTTTGTACTGTAGTTGATTGTGTCTGTGCTGCATCTGCTACATGGTACTGGTGTTAGCAGAGATATTCAGACATGTCTATTGTTATACACTGTGATGTTTTATGTCAAGTACTGTCAGGTGGAGATTCTTGCTTACAGTGATGTCCTGGGGAACAAGGGTGAATGCAGCTGTGTCCGGTATTGTGGGCGAACGCCTACATATTCATGGAAAGTTATGCCATTCTGGAGGGGAAGCTGCAGACACTTGCTGCTGGGTCTGTTTATCCTGTTCAGCACCTTTGTACAGTGCTGGAAGAGGATCCCATACTTGTACATCCATCGACATGACAGTATGGCCTTATCTTGCTGTGGCAATACCTCACAGCTGTACAGATTCACACAGGTTACCCAGAGGCAGGGGTCATAAGTCAGGACATTACCCCTATTGTGGTGTACTGGCAGGTTTGTAGCCACCCATTTATTTGTTTGTAGCCAGGGATAGTATGTGCACACAGCTGTGTGTCAGACCTTGCACATTCCATGCTGCCCATGCTCCCACCCCCGTCTATTATTCTATCCTCTTCCATACATTATGCATACATTCTCTGATACTTTCCCTAAGGGTATCACCTCATCACAGCTGTGTTTTGGTGTTGGTCCATAGTTCATGCAGTGGGACATGGTGGACATGTTACTGTGGTTTGTCCACATGGCCTTGCATATGGCTTATGTGGAGTGTGTTATGTTGTTATTTGGGTGTCCATGACATAACATGCATTGGCAGTACATGTGAGACACAGCCCTATGGCAGAGGCCTGTAGGCCATTTGGTGGGGATGCAGGCCTACTGTGGCAGGCCATTGCATTCTGTCAGTCCTACAGTCCCAGACCGCCATACAGTATATTCCCCTGGGGTGACAGGGTAGGTGTTCTAGGTGTTCATGCCAATACATTCTATCAGTACTGATCAGGTGGTGTGGATGCTGGTAGGATGCTACCTACAGCTAGGGACACACCTGCATGGGACACCTGCACTGCATGCTGCATTCTTTCACTATTGCCATACACAGGTGGGGGTCATATTGTACCCATTCCCAACAGTAGGGATACGACCAGACAGGTACCTGTGGGTGGTGTTTGGGTGAGCTGGGTGCATGTGTGCTATGGACACTGCTTGCATCTAACTCACAGATATGCATGGGGCATTCCAGTTATGCTGGCATGTGCAGGTACATCAGCTGTTCCCCAATACATAAGTCCTATCACCTTTGTAATCTGCAAGTGATCGGCCAGATGACACCGGTATTCCCTACTACAGGCCCAGATAATGTGATGCATACCTGCATGCACAATTCCAAGGGTGTGTCCATTTCACAGTTACACATTATATACTGTATGTCTGGGGTACTTTTCCCTGTGTACTGCTTGTATATCTAGGCCAACAGCCATGCCATGTCCATCTTTCAGATGGTGACACATATTATCACCATACATTTACAATGGTTTACTGCTAGCATGTATTATACTGGTGGGAATTGTCTTTGGCACTGCAGTTGTGAGGACTTGGCCCTGTCATCGGCAGTAGTGGGCAACGGCCACCAGGTCAATCCTCAACATGCATGCATACTGACCACTCTCACACAGTATGAAGCACACACCAACCTAACACACACATAGCTGCATATTGTACAAATGCTACAATCTATCCTGCTACTTTGGCCACCTCTGGGCATATGTGCTCCACTGGTATTATACCTACACATACATGCTACTACATGTCTACATAGGATTGGGGGGCACAACTGACTGTTACTACATGTCTACACAGGATATGGGGGGCACACCTGACTGTTTCTACATTGTTAGGATTGGGGGGGCACACCTGACTGTTACTACATTTCTACATAGGATTGGGGGGCACACCTGACTGTTACTACATGTCTACATAGGATTGGGGGGGCACACGTGACTGTTACTACATGTCTACATAGGATATGGGGGTGGCACACCTGACTGTTTCTACATTGCTACACAGGATTGGGGGGCACACCTGACACTTGTACACATTTGCTATGACTGTACTGGTATGTCAGGTACTCCACTTCATTCTGTTTTCTAACCTATCATGCTGTCTAGAGGCATATCAGTGTACTACAGATCTTAGGTTTGATTGACCTACATATTAGTTTCTGACTTCCTACCCTTCAGAACTAATATCCCACTGCCTGACCTGATGTAGTCTGTCTGTGTAGGCCTGGGGGGGTTGCCCATAGGCATCATTCAGAGGCCTTAGAACAGCCTTTGTTTGTGTTTGTCTACACCTCTCCTGCTGGCTGAGACTGTTGTTGGGTACATGAACCTCCTTGACTGGCATGTGTGTGTCATATGGACACACATGTGGCCCAGCACATTTCCTGCAGTGGGTTTTGTCACCATGTATAGTACTGGGTATTACAGTGACATCAGTATTTGTTACAAATCTCATGCTGCCACTATAGGTGTCTACTATCTGCTGGCATCCCATTCAGACACCCGATTCCCTTGCATGCTCACATCCATACCATAGATACAGGTAACAACACATACTACTCCATTTGGCAATTGGTAAGGTGAGTGACTTACCTTGTGGGTGTGCCAGTATTCAGGATGGTGCGGGAGGGCTGCCTATGTCAGATGCACATAGTACTCTCCCTACACATGGTTGAGCATAGGTAGTGTCATGTTTGGCATCCCTTTTACTGTATGTGCGAGTCAGAGAGAGGTGTCATTCCCTGGGTCCCTCCTGTGTCAGTGTATGTGCTATGCATTGCCTCTTTGCCAAGGCCAGGGCATACTGGGCTCACCTCCTTCTGCCTACTGGGGCAGGCTCAGGTGTTTCCTCCTCCGAGTCACTCTGTGCCTGTGCAGGCCTTGGCAATGGTGGGGGCCTTGTGGTGCTGCCCTGTGCTATTCCTGCTGCAGCTGTTTCCACAGGATAATGTTGTGTAGCATGGCACATACGATGACAATTTGAGTACATGTAGCTGATGAGTACTGCAAGGCTCCACCAGATGTGTCTAGGCACCTGAACCATGACTTGATCATCCCAAACACATGCTGTATTATAATTCTGGTCTGTGCATGTGCTTCATTATGGAGTTCTTGTTCGGGTGTGTGTGCATTTCTGATGGGTGTCATCAGCCACGGCTCCAGTGCATAACCAGCATCCCCCACTAGGTGATCATAAGGGATGTCCCCATTTGGCAAATCTCTAGTACAGCTGCATCAGATGCCAGATGTGGGAATCGTGACAGCTTCCAGGGCAGCCAGCACACACATTCATTATTATGTCCTGGGCATCGCACATGACCTGGCAGTTGATGGAGGGGAAGCCCTTGCAGTTGATGTAGACCCTACCCCGCTCACAGGGTGGTTCTTTGATGCATATGTGCGTGCAGTCTATAGCACCCACTACCTCAGGGTATTCTGCTATTTGGTGGATGAGATAGATGCATATTGCTGGCCTACACCTCACGGGTGTTGGAGTAATATACGTGCTCACCGGCGTGTGCTGACATGGCATCCAGGAACTGGTGGAGTACCCTGGATGCTGATGCCTGTGAGATCCCCATGATATCCCCAGTTGGTCTTTGGAAGGTACCTGTAACTAGTATTCCTAGGCCTACACATACCTTGGTGTCCACTGGGATGGGTTCCCCTCTGTTAGTTCTGTGTGTGAGGCATGGCCAGCACAGCTCAACAAGTTGCTGTAGGAGGTCCCTGTCCGCCCTATAGTGCTCCACTATCTCCAGCTCATGTAGCCCCTGGTAGGTTATCTTGGGTCTGTACACTCTTCTCCGTCTCCTCACTGAGAGTTGGTCAACAACATTCTCACCCTCACCACCCTCAGCCTCTTCCACATGTTGTTGTATGATAGCTATTGCAGCCTCTATCATTTTGTTGTTTTTGTTTGTTAAAATTCCCCTGCTTGTATACACTGGTAGTGTAGAGTATGCGGGAAAACCAGAGGGAAAGGTGTTTGCATAGATTATAGTAGTGTTCTGGGTTGGGCTGCTGCCTCTATAATTGGCTGATTCTGATGCATTTCACCTGCCAGCTATGCTAGTTCTCTCTGATTACCTTCCTACTGCTGTTTTCCCATCCCATTGCCTTCATATTTAAGCCTGGGGGTGTGCAGCGCAAATACAGTGCTCAAATGTGCACAGAGCTGCTATTTCCTGGTTTACTTTTTTTTCCCCCTTTAAACCCAGTGCGCAGTGCGCACACCTGCTTAGGCAATGTAAAGAGTGTTAGGCAGCCTAAGACACACCCCCTTGCTTAGCTCTGCTAAGCTAAGGGCAAACCTGAGCCACAGGGCTCCAGTCTGCTTACAGTATGCCTGACACGTGCCCCTATGATGTCAGCTAACTCCTAGGCTTGCACCGAGCAATTCCTGCTCTTACACTCTTGGATGCTGACTAGCATGCAGGGGAAATCTGGGATTCAGTATCATTCCCCTCATTTGCATAGAATTGCCTGCTGATGCATAGTTACAGGTCCCACACTGAGCCTCCCCCCTTAGCAAGTTCAACCACTATTCACTGGCCATGTTGTCTTCTGCCTGCCATTGAGTATAATGGCAAAATAGTGATTTTGGTTAGAATGCTTATTTTAGTTTTTTTTCCTTATTCTTCGCCCGATCCCATATGCGAGCCACTGCCCTATGCTTAAACAGCCAAGATCAGCTAAAAAAAATAAAAGTTGATTTTATTATTTTTGCAACTGTTTTCCATGCCAATGGCCTTATATTTGGCCATTGGCATGCTTTCTACATAATATCCACCCTTTATTTGGAGCTGTCATGGCTCCGTTTTGTAGTTTGCAGAAATGTACTCGGTTACTGGCGGAGTACATTTCTGCAGATTACACTAGTCCTGCACGGCCGGCTTCCAGGTTCCTGGATCACAAATTCACCTTATTTGCATAGATTTCACCTGTAAATGGAGTGATTTGCAAACAGGGGCTGAGTCTGTGCAGGTCTAGTGCAGGAGCGCTCGTGCACGTCCCTACAGCTTATTCCTGGATCGCACGGCAGAAATATTGCCTGGTGGAGCTCCTGCACTAGTCCTGCACACCGTGCAGGGCTTGCTGAATCTGGGGATAAGTCAACGGATGTTTGAGGCATAATCAGAACAGTACAAGTTGTGTGAATTATGATTCTGTCATATCAAAGTTCAGTATATCCAAAGGGATATTATGAATGTTGTATAATAGGACACCATTCTATTGGTGAACTAATTATGATACATAGTAACAATGTGTTCATTCAACAACTCAGTCTAAGGCTTACAGCACGGCAGTGCTGGGCACCCTGTAAACACATAGCACACAGGATACTTCAGCAGACAGTATTGCTGGCAGTTAGGGTCTACAGCAAAGCATGACATCACTGTGCCCTCTATACTCAGTGCAGTTTTAGTCCACATAGTGCTAACTTGAACAAGCATTAGAAATCCTAAGCACTGGATAGATGACCAGCACTTTATAATTGCATTTATCAAAAAGATTACATATTGTAAATTGTACCCTATTTACTGAAACCAGGACTCCAGCATTGTCTGCTTACTACAGGCCCATGGGTTATAACTAGCTATTTGACTAATAGGATAATACAAGCATCTCTGGAGCACCAGTGCTAACAAAAGGTATATATCATATATGTATATGTTAATGTATATGTATATGTTAATGTTATGCAAAATCATTGCCTATCTGTATATTTAATAACACACATGAATGATTACATCTTCTGTACTCTGAATGTGACATTGCAGCTATTCAAATGAAGTTGGAGCTTGCCTCTTATGAACAGAACTTTTGATTAGCCAATTCTGTTTTAATTCTGAACACAGGGAAGTCCAGATGTGATCCATACTATTTATAAGGTCTTTATATGGAACTTTCAGCAAAACTGAGCAAGAGCTTAAATATTTGTGGTGGTGGTGTCACCACTGATAACAAGGGTCTATATTAGAACATTGAAGTTTCACAAGTTCGAATGTTCTAATATCGACCCCTATTCAGTGAACGCTGAAAATAGCGAAGGTAGAGAAAACTGAATTTTTTCCTAGGGAAAGAATTTGGTCATCCGTTTCTGTCACTTTGTGATTTTCAGCGCTGTGGTGGAAAGTTATGGGTCAGGTTCAGGTAAGTGTGCGATTGGGTGCAGGTTAGGTGAGTTAGGGTTAGGGCATGGGTTAGGTATATGTGCGATTGTGTGGACATGAGGGTTAGGGCAAGTTAGGTGAGTTAGAGTTATGGCGCGAGTCAGGTACATGTGCAATTGTGTGGATGTGAGGGTTAGGGTGGGTTAGGTGAGTTAGGGTTAAGGCGTGGGTCAGGTAAGTGTGCGATTGTGTGGACGTGAGGGTTAGGGTGGGGTAGGTGAGTTAGGGTTAGGGTGCGGGTCAGGTGAGTGTGCAATAGTGACAGACCTTAGGGTTAGGATTTGGGTTAAGGTAAGTGGATAGTTAGTGGTGGATGTACAGTTTAGTGTAGGGTTAGATGTAAGATTTTAGGTGTATGCATGTGGATTGCTGTTTGTTTGGTGTACTTGTGTTGTGTGTATGTGTTTTTGAACAGCAAATTTTTTCCCTAGGAAAAAATTCGCTGCTCTGCATGTTCAATGTTTCGCTGAATAGGGGTCGATATTAGAACATTCGAAGTTTTGAAGTTTTAATATAGACCCGATAACAAAGTTTCCTTTGCACTGTAATTCTGTTGTCCAACCAAAAGAAATCAACATCTGGGATATACATGCTGCTACAATAGTTACATTATGAAGAATAAATCAAGTCAGAGTTTTTACCTGCCTTCTACATTTTGGGACAGTATTGTTGACTGTAGTTCCTTCATTTCTTTAAAGCTTCTGCAAAGATCACGCAGTTAAGGTGATACAGACTCTGTTTGAAACCATCTCAGCAGACAGGACACACCATTGCTCTGATCTTAATTCTTTAGGATGGAACAAACTAAAGGCTAAAATTAAAGCATTCCACTTGCTATTATTTTTCGTATTTGATTTTTCTGTTATAAGTAAAATTAATACATCCCAGGTAATCCATCCATCCATCCATCCATCCATCCATCCATCCATCCATCCATCCATCCATCCATCCATCCATCCATCCAGCCATCCATCCATAACTCCCCTTTTCCAATTTTTGCTCATGGGGTCAGGGTGTCACATCAACAAAGACATGAAAAGGTGGACTGGACAGTTTACATTGGCTGCAGGTGACTGTGTGTGGCATGTAAGAACAACCACAGCAGGGCTAGCCAGCTGGAGGTGTGAGCACTGGCTTTAGATAATGGTTACATTCCAAGTAATGTTGCCTCAAAGAATTTTGTATACTTCAACAGATTCATTGCTGACAACCCTGGCCTCATGGTGTAACACATTCCAGTTCATAGTGCTTTTCAGATAGATAAGTTTTATTTGTATTAACAACACACAATTTCCACAAGGATGTCCTGTACTTGTTCTATGATCGTAAGCTCCATAACACTCTGTCCATGGAACTTAGGCCATAAAAATTAGCTTATTCACACAAAGACTGACTGATTGACTTCCTAGGATAACCATGACACTGCAAATGCTCACAAGGAATTACCTGAAATTTGGAGCAATGGGAACATTAGTGTCTGTGCCTTTTTGCAATTCATGTCTTTCTTCTTACTCACTGAATGTTGCTAATGTCATGTACCTAAACAACACTTAACTGTGCACTGTTTTGTTTATATTACCCTGCTACTTTGCTCAGCTCTTAACTTTTCCTCATACTCAGCGTTCTTCATTTACTCCCAGCATTCTCTTCAGTAAAATACAAAATACTATTGCCAGCACACAACTCACAACTTTAATGCTCAAGAATTAAGGAAAAAGCCAGAGGTAGTAATGGTACAAAGCGAAATAATCACGGACGATTTTTACATATTACTCTAATTCACTTTTGCACCAACATGCATTTTCTGAGCACTAAGAAGTTTAAAACTCTAATGGCTAATAGCATTATTGACTAACGGCAATCTTCAGTGATTTACCAGAAAATCAAAAGAAATTACAAGAGAAAGGGCAAAAATGTAAGGCAAAATTAGGAACATTTTGCAAACTCAGGGACAGTTGAGAGGCACGTGACTAGGTGTTATTACTTAATAAGTGGCATTTAGCCCAATATTCTTTTCCAGGTGTGTGCATATGGAGCTTTCACTGATATCCGTAATAGTGACCTGGATCTGTGCACAAATAGCTTTACACATGGATGTTTTTATGCTTTCCCATGACTGACTAGCCTGATTTAGTACTGCTTATCTTCCTTTAGATAAATAAAATTAAAACATTATCAGCTGAGCTAACTTCAATGCCTATACATGCATTTTTCCCATTGTTTTCCTTCATAAGAAATTTCCTTAGCAGTCACATCCCTATCTCATTCCTGGAGAAAACAAACTCACATTTTTTTAAACATGAACTTCCAAAATCCAAAGGTATACTCTTTTAGCACAATCTAAACAGCATGTTATTACATTCCTTTATTTTAACCATGCGATAATGCCAGGCAGGGTGGGTGTTATTGGGGAAATATCACCTGCTCAGGGGTGTTGTGAGGGCCGAAGTTGCACATATTATAATACTCGCTCTGGAGGCCATTATTGAGCTTAAACAATGTGATATTTGTAATTATTTCATATTTTATGCATTTATTTATTTATTTTTGTTTATCATATAGATTCTTTTTATATTTTAAAGTAAAATAGTTCCTATGACAAAAGTTTTAAAGCTGACGTAGTATATGTGATTGTTGTTGGCGGAAATATTTTACGTCCAAAGTATATTATATAAATATTGAATGTCCATGGACAGAAACACACACACACACACACACACACACACACACACACACACACACACACACACACACACACACACACACACACACAGTAAAAAGATACACATGAGATGTAGGAAAAGTCACATACTTATACACAGAAATGCACACAAATGCTAATAGATAGAAACACACACACACACACACACACACACACACACACACACAGTAAACAGATACACATGAGATGTAGGAAAAGTCACATACATATACACAGAAATGCACACAAATGCTAATACATAGAAATACACACACGCTTACGCGCACACACTTTGGTGACTGAATACATCTCACTTGTGATTGGGATCAGATGAATGAAAAAAAATCATACAGTGGAAAGCATTGTGACTTCCCAGTTTTTCCTTATTTTGCAGAATGCTCCTGATTTGCCTCCTTTATTTTCTGGTAAATAGTTGAGGATTATAGTTGGTCAATAAAGACATCATAATTTCATATTTCTTATTGCTCAAATAATGTATGTTGATGAAAAGCCTCTTTGGCTCCAAATTCTTGAGAAAAGAAGTTCTGGGATATGTGCTCACTTGTTCACTCTCTCTGTCTGTCTCTGTCACCATCTCTGTCTCTCGCTTTCTTTGCTTCTTTCTCTCTCTCACACACACACACACACACACACACACACACACACACACACACACACACACACACACACACACACACACACACACACAGCTGATGTTTTCTGTTTATTGTTTCATATTGCTAAATGTGGCTTTTTTAAACCACACAGTGAGATTTAAGTAAAATGATAAGTCCTTGTAGCTGCTTGTTAATTTTCCTAGCTGAGCATTTATTTTTTTTATTATTTTATACTTGCTAAAAGAAAAGCAACATTTAGTGTGAAGAATGGCAGCCTTTTTTTTTCAGTCCCTCCTTCATGGTAGTTTAATATGCTGCCATGAGGTGTTGTACCTGTTTTTACTGGGTTTCACCTGTACATCAACACCTTCCAAAGGGACACTCTAAATTGGCTGTAGGTGCGAGTTCATGTGCGAGTGAGTGGTATGGATGAACTACTGTGGCAGGGGTAGCCACCAAGTGGTGAAAACCTAGGCTCAAGATGATTGTCACTGTTGAAGTGACACCTCGACCCCATGTGCAAAAATGGGAAAAAGGGGTTGAGGATGGCTGGATGGAGAATGTTCATTTCCCGGACAGTGTAAAAATCTACGTTTTGTTCATTATCTAGTACACGTGGGAGAGCATTTCGACCTCATAGCAAAACTTCATTAGTTTGGCTCTTGTCTGGGATGCCTTCAGTGTGTCTGCACTCACTCTCTGTGTTCACATAGTTTCTCTGGGTGCTTTGGTTTCCTCCCACATTCCAAAGACATGCAGTAAGGAGTCTAGGAGATTGCAAACTGTCTTTAGTTGGGAGCATACCTCTCAACCTCTTAGAGCAAAAAATGTGGACAAAGCCTAAAATTATGGTGGGACAAATAGGGACAGATTTTAAATATTGCTCTTACAGACTTAGAAAGTTGATAAAATAATAGGTTTTGAATTCGCATGAATTTTCTGAAGGATGTGGAGTCTTAAACTCAAATGTTTGCCATTATTTAATGATGTCAATCCTCAGCTATTTACCAGAAAAGTACAGATTTTAGGAGGAACACTCCAAAAGTATGAGGCCAAAATCTGGACATTCTGCGAAAATCTGTGCAGTTGAGAGGTATGGTTGGGAGTGTGTGCATGCATGTGTGATATGGAAAAAGGCCTGGAAACCTAATTTCAGTCCCCCTTTTGCCTTGTTACCACACATCAGAAAGGAGATACAAAAAGAAAACCTTGACATCTTCCACGAAGTTACAGAGTTTCTAAGGAATGAAGATTTACTATAAATAGGATATAAGTGCAGTACAGAGACAAGGGGTAGAAAGCAATGTAGGGATCAGAATTTATGTGCAAAGTCTGTCAGCTGGTGGCTGCACAGACTGAAATAATGAAAGGAGGATGATAATTCACAAAATACTGGATATTTTGTAACCCCTATTCCCTCCCTCACAGACACATTCTTTAGGGAAAGTAACCTGCATGCTTTCATGCATATAACTTAGGTTCATAGGTTAGTACAAGGCTAACTGCCCTTGTGAGCCATTTTAAGCCTAGACAACTATCCCTTGTAAGACTTGAACCCTTCACCTTGTATTTGTAAGGCAAACACCTTAACCATTAGGCCACCCTCCCAACTCAAAGATTTTCCAAGTTGTATATTACAGTCTCTAAAACTGTGTGTGCGCACGTGTGTGTGTGTGTGTGTGTGTGTGTGTGTGTGTGCGCATGTGCGTGCATGTATGTGTGTGTGTGTGTGTGTGTGTGTGTGTGTGTGTGTGTGTGTGTGTGTGTGATATGACATAAAGGCATGTGTGTGTGTGTGTGTGTGTGTGTGTGTGTGTGTGTGTGTGTGTGTGTGTGTGTGTGTGTGTGTGTGTGTGTGTGTGTGTGTGTGTGTGTGTGTGTGCATGTATGTGTGTGTGTGTGTGTGTGTGTGTGTGTGTGTGTGTGTGTGTGTGTGTGTGTGTGAGTGTGTGTGTGCATGTGCATGTGCGTGCATGTATATATATGTGTGTGTGTGTGTGTGTGTGTGTGTGTGTGTGTGTGTGTGTGTGTGTGTGTGTGTGTGCATGCATACACTCACCCACACATACTGGAGCCTATCTATCTACAGAAAGGTATATAAAGCATATATAACAGAAGCATAATAACATACCACCCTGAAATACTGGAAGTATCACTAATGACATTTCACAGAGTTATGCCTCTAATGCCATGTTACCGCACATTCTAGCAGTTCCTTTTTTTAGAAATTTCTGCTCTAAATCTTCATCTCATTCTGTTGTAGTATTTGTTGTTTTGAGCACAAGGAAATGTGAATGAATAGCAAATAATATACATCCTGTAGAAGTTAAAATGTTAGTTGCATGATTAATGGCTCCGCAGGCTATTTACCTTTGATGATGAAAACTCAGAAGACTGTGACTTAACTTGCTAATGTCAGACATTCAAATCTGTGCTCAGGTACTCACAGTACAGTTTAGTATTAAGGATATACAGCTGGAAGGTGCTGGTCAAGGTCTCAGCTGCATGCTCTGGCTGTAGTATAAGTGAATATTAAAGACTCCATAATACTTTTTGGCACATAACACAAGTCTTTGTGTAGAATTACAGTGAAAACCTCAATAAACTTACAACATATCATAAAATATGCAAGTCTGAGAGGCAAACAGTTAACACAAAAATCATAGGATCATATGATTATAGGAAGTTACTAGGCTATTTTCCCTGAGACCCTTACAAGCCTAGCCAAGAATTTAGCCCATTTTCCGACAAGTCAGTACCTGATGTCCCTGTTCAGCAAGGACACAGGTGGAATCCCAGGGGTACATTTTCTGTTCCCCATCTAGTTATCCAGGTTGTGCTTAAAAAGGGTTAATGAGGTACTCTGCTTGACATGAGGGAGTCTATTCCACAGAAGGGGGTGTCTCTAGGACAGAAATCTGTCCCGCCAACAAGTTCTATTGATGTCACAGACCAAGTTAAGGTCACGCTTGTGGGTTACTCGAGTGGAGCTTGACTTGTGGATGTGCAGCAGTTCCATTAAGGCAGGGTCTCAGATTGCTTTGTATGCCAGACAGAGGTCACCACTGAGGAGTCTGTATGAGACTGAGTAGAGAAACAGGGCTTTTAGTCTATCTGTGTAGGGTAGATGTTTTAGGCCCTGGATTCTCCTGGTGAGGAATGTCTGTGGTCTCTTCAGCTGCTGCATGTGCTTTGAGAGGTACATACTTAAAGGAGCATTGTACTCACTAATGGGGCTTATAAGGGATGAATACAGGGATGTTATGACCTCCTTGTCCCTGGATGGAATATCCTTACTAATGAGGTGGGACAAGTAAAAAGCTTTCCGTACAATGGAGGCAACATGGTGGTCAAAAGTCAGTTTGCTATCAACCTGGGTGCCCAAGTCCCTCACGACTGATTACATGCTCAGGACCTTGTTATTAATGTGATAATTTGTGGGGACATCACTCTCCTCAAAGGGGATGATGATGCATTTTTTGGCATTCAGTTTGAGGCCGTATTTCTGGCACTAGTCATTTGTTTGGGTGAGACCCTTTTGGAGGATGTCCATATCACTTGGGGAATTGATGACAGGCATCTGCAAACTTGGTCAGCCATAACCCACTGGTTTTGACCTGCACCTCAGAAAAGTATATCCCAAACAACAGAGGCCCCAAGACTGATCCCTGGGGTACACTGCTCATTACGGGTCTACTGACTGAGGTGGCTTCCCCTATTTTGACTAGGTGGGTTCTATCAGTAAGCCAGTTTGCTGCCCATCTGGTAACATATGGATTGATGCCTAGTTGAGAGAGTTTCTCTATTATACCCAAGTGGGGAATAGTATCAAAGGCTTTGACCAGGTCAAGGTAGGCAGTGTACACTATCTTCCCCTCATCCATGGCTTTGGTGACTGTCTCAAAGACGTTGAACAAATTTAACAGGCATGACCTCCCCTTGATAAAACCAAACTGTGTGGAATCAAGTGTTTGGATGTTGCCAATGTCCTTGTTAATGAGGTCCATGATAATGCATTCCATGGCCTTGTAAATCAGGCTAGTTAGGCTGATGGCTCTATAATTTCCTGGATTGGTGGCACTCTACCTTTGTGCAAAGGGATGACAGTGACTGTCCTCCCCTTGGCTGAGATGAAGCCGATACTCAGGCTTTGGTTGAATAGGGTGCCTAATGGTGCTGCAAGTTTCTGCCTGAGCTCATGTAGGATGCAGCCTGGGATGTTATCAGATCCCATGGAGGCTGCATTTTTTACCTTTGAGAGGGCAGTGATGACTTGCTCCATAGAGATAAGAGGAGGGGGGGGGCAGGTGCTGGGATATCCTGATTTACTGATGGGGGGAGAGGGGTGAAGTTTTCTCTGAACCTGTCTGGCAGCAGGTTGACTATATTTATGGCGTTTGTGTATGTGGTGTCCTTGACTATCAGTTCTGAACAGATCTTAGTACTTCCTTTGAGATTGCAGACATATGTGAAGAAGGCCTTATGATTGTCTTTAATAGATGTGGCCAGTTTGGACTCAAAGTTTGCTTTGGAGGATTTCACTGGTGCTCCTATTTGCTTGTTCAGGCTAAGGAGAGATTGCTTCCAATTAGACACCTGCTTATCCTGTATAGCAATTTTTTTCCTTTTATTATAGAATTTATTTATTGTAGATGACAACCAGACAGGTTTAATCTTCCTTGAGGAGGAGGATTTTGTCCTGTTGGGTATTCCTGATTTCATGCAGCTATAGAAATGCTTGTACAGTACTTTGGTGTAAGTTTGGACATATGTGCCAGTTTCTGTGGAGGGGGAGGGGGCTGTGAAGCTGTTTAAACCTTCCCTCAGGAGGTTGTAATCAGCTTTGGAAAATATTTTTGTTTGACCCTAGCTAGGGGGGGGTTGGGGGAAGATGGTGACTTCATGGTTGGATCTTACCAGGGAGGATGATAATGCAGGGATGCTGCAGTGGTTACTCATGCTGGTTAATACCAAGTCCTAGATATTATCACCTCTTGTGGGAGTGTCAACCAGCTGGTCCAAGGCATTTGTATTGACAAAAATCAAGGAATATCTGGGCATTTGTGGTTTGGCATGAGTAGTTCTTCCAGTCTATGGTTGGATACTTAAGTTGCCCAGGATAAGGGTAATGGGTTGAATGTTGAAAGATTCGAAGATGTCCAGATGGGGGAGTGGGCATCTTGAGTCAATGTTGGGGGCCTGTGATTTGAATAGGGGTCTTGTCAATGATTAACATCATCTGGGGTGTCTCCTGTGCATCAGACTGTTTGACCAGCCTGGAAGTTTGTATGTTTTTAATATATATTGCAACTCTACCTCCTTTTGATTTGCTGCCCATGGCTTGGGGTCTGAATGTATGATACAATGAGTAACCTGGTATGGCTGGAATGCTGTCCACAACTCTCTGCAGCTTTGAACCAGGTTTCTGAGACTGCACAAATGTCAGCATCTTCCAGGGTTAAGAATGCTTGCAGTGAGTGCAGATTCATGTTTAGACTCCTAGTATTTGCAGCATGACCTTTAATTTGCATTTTGATGAAATTTTAATGTTGGTAGTTTTAACCTCATGGCATTGCCTAAAAATGGCACTATGGCGGAAGCAAGAGCCTTTGCTAGAAGCCTAAAACCCAAGGGAGATAGATGCAGGCCATCTGTGGCAAAGCATTGTGGTCTGTTGATCATGTCTTTGGTTGTCAGGTACTGGGTCCCTTTGTAATGACACCAGAAACTAAGGCAATTTTTAAAGTCAATCATTTTCTGTTTGTATTGAGGCATCATTCTGGGTGATGGTAGAATACTGCTTAAGGCTAGGGACATACCTGCCTGGGACACATTCAGTGAGCTCAATCATGTCTGTCTTCATATAATCCATGGAGGTACATCTCAAGTTATTCACGCCAACACGGGCTATGACAGAGTCATAACAGTACCTGTTGTTGAGCGACTTGAGTGCATGGGTGATATGGTGGAGTCTGGCACCTGACATACAACTAACCATGATGACATTCTCCTTATCCAGCCAGGTAAGGGACACATCTGTGTGTCTCACAATGAAGTCTCCTTTGACTAATATGTTGGGTTTATATTTAGGCCTTAGTGGCTGTGAGACACAGGTTTGTGGACTATATGTGGTGTGTGGTGTGGTGGACAGTGGAGTTTGCATGCGTTTTTGCCTCAGAGGTCTCTTTTGTTTGGGTATGTTTTGTTGAGGACCTCCACAAATGTGGGTGTATATGTGTGGGTGATGTTTGAGGTGTGGTGTTTGTGTTGACAACCTTCTCAGTGCCAGATACACTGGCTTGTGAGGGAGAGCACATAGACTCTAGGTTCTTAATATAATTGCATCTCTCACAAATTGTGTTCCTAGGTGGTAGTAGTAGAGGGTTATCCATGTACATGAGGCAGTTGATACACTGTCTCAGGATGCCCATGTCAACCAGACTGGCAGGAGAAACCATAGGAAATTGCCCGTCCATATTTGTTAGAATCTGAGGGAGAGAGGCCAGAGAGAGCTAAGCGGATACAAGGTGGAAGGTCTAACAGGAGTACTGATCTCACTGTACTCAGAATGAGCTGATGCAATGGTACTGGAAGGAGTGTTCAATATCAAATTTACAGTAGAGGTGGGCAACTCAAAAGCCACCAAGCTTTAAGATCACAACAACAGTTGGGCGTTGGGCGGGTAGGTGGGGATACAAGATCAGAACAGAGGTAAGGATTAAATTCACTAAGCCTTAAACACAGTTGCACAGTTTAAACAGATATGCAGCAAATATTGTTTTAGTTAATCAGAAGTGTAGAAAACAATTGAAAATAAGCACTTATCTTTTGTGGTCTCACAGCAGGTTTATGGAAAACAGCAGAGCTAGGGCAGATGCCTAACTCACTGCAGCTTTGAGCAAACATGCAATTTCCTCAAATAACGCAGCCCCAGCATTTAATATTAGCACTTTCCTCTATAAGTACTCTGCTTAGTGTCCAAAATATATAAAAATAATGTCAGTATACATGCCAAACTGATACAGACGTGCTGGGACCTGGAAAGCTATTTAATTCATTGCTTAATTACAGAAACTAATACAAATGTAAAACCTTTATATGGTTTCTTCCAGCTTATGGCATATCTACTCTACATAGCAATTTTATGAGCTGCCCCTAACAAAGATATTTTCAAATACTATAAATAGTATCTTAAGATAAGTAAATGCACCTTTCAAGCCAAATGTGTCCAGGCAGTTCTTCAACCATCCTACACGCATGCCTGTGATGGTATAGCTCATTCCTCTTTCTACATTATAAGCTCATTCGCTGATAGTAACTCTCACAAACAGCTCCACATCAAACTACATATTCATCATGGGTGCCTCATCTCATGCAAGTTAGCTAACGTCTCATTTTGCTGAAAAGGAAATGAAGCCCATGGTAATATGAAAGTGTTATATTATATGATGATAAATAACATGAGCATTTTTATATACATAACATTTCAAAAGTAATTTTCTATTGTTGCAACATACAGAATGTATATGTAATAAATACATTTCAGGCATTTATGCTGAATTTTCAGCTACTGCATCCATCCAATTCCCATGTAATAAGCCACATAAAATACCTAAATTAATTTCTTTTGTGAGTAAATTGTATGCGTTTTGTTTTAATTTTTTTGAATGCAGTAAACTAAACAATGATGTTTTGGGGCAAATTAGAATATACCTATAGTAGACAGCTTAACACTTGCTTTCCTAATCCTAAATAAAGATATACCACTTAACAGTATTTAAATGCTTGATGAGAAACCATACCTCTCAATATATTTGCTTAAGAATCAGGGACAAAACCCAAAGAAATAATTAGGGACAAGGGCACATAATCAGTGACAAGTGTGCTAGTAGAAAACAGGTTTTGCATCAACATGCATTTTTCCAAATAATCATTGGGGGTTGGCCTAATGGTTAAGGTGTGTACCTTACAGACATAAGAAACAAGGTTTGGTTCTCACCTTTGAGAAGCATGGCTAGGCTTAAAAAGGACCACTGAGGTCTTTAGGTACTAGCCTATCACCTATGAACCTCTAAGGAGTATGAAACTCTGATATCTGGAGTTAGTGGCTGATTGCAATCCTCAGTGATTTATAAAAAATGGAGGGAAAAGACAAAAATATGAGGCACAATCAGGGATGTTCTGCAAAATCAAGGAAAATTTGAGGTGTGTCAGAACATAAAATATTAAAATATGTTTGGTTTTGAGTTATACCAAAAATATATATAGCTTAGAGAGTTTAATGTAGTCAGTAACCTTCATTTAACAATATTAATTTTTTAAAGAACATTTTGTGTCCATTGAACTTCTAATTCATTTTTCTCTAATTAATTATCTTATGCTGTCAAAGCTAAATTTATTGATAAGTACACAAAATCACATTATAGAAATTTGTCATTATGTTGGTAAGAAAATGATTATGTATCTTAATGATAATATACAGTATTAACTGCAGCTTTATAATTCCCAATAAGTTTTTGATATTCATTTTTTTCTGGAACTTTTTCTCCCCATGTTTGCCAACCATCAGCCTTCTTGTTACTGATCAGGCTATTTGGTTGAGAACAAGTCAAGGAAGGCTATCATTCATCTACCCATCAGACTCATAGCTTGCCCTAGCCCATGGCCTCCCTCCTCACAGCTGCCTTGCATGCACATAAACCCATAACACTGTCTTAATGGCACATATCTCTGGCTACAGTGAGTGAAAGTGATCTTTGGTAGATATACACATCTCAGATCATAATGCTGCCCACTGTTGTACTTGTCTCCAATGGGTGTCACCAGTGGGGTGGGTTGAGCTGTTCCTTCCTCCCAGACTTGGCTAGGCAGCACTTGCCTTTCACACTTATGTCCCATGACCAGCTCCTACCTGTAGCTCCCAGATACTATTTTTGTCTGGAGCTATACAGGTCACATTCAAGATAATATCCCTCTGTGCCATGTCGCTGGCTAAACTGCATAGACTCTAGGCCTGCTTAAAATAGTCTAATGTAACATTAATATTTATGCTGAAATTGTTAAGTACAGAAATAAACTCCAGATGAAGTAAACACAGAAGAAAAACATCTATCCTTTATACTGTTCTGTCTAGTCACCTTGACTGGAAAATTAAATTTATTTAGACTATCTAATAAACAAATGCAGCCTACAAATCTATTGCCCTACATGTATTTTAATTTGATAAATGTTAAAAACAGGTTGTCTGACATACTAGGGAAGTGAGAGGTTTACACATTCAGCTATAATAGATTTTAAGCTCATCTATATAATTTTTAAATAAAACCCTTGAAGTATATGTCTAAGCAGCAATCAGCTTTTTAAACAGTTTGTGCTTAACTTTTAAAAGAAAAGAAATGCAGCCTGCCATAGATTCTCTTGTAACCAGGGTATGTCAACAAATTTAATTGAAAATACATAGAGGGTTATTTTTTTTATTAAATTAAAAATAAATCTGAATAAAATTTGATAATGTTTGTATGTTATACTACATGGGATCAGTGTCTACTCAGTACTGCTATTTAGAATGCTGAATCCTGTTTCTGTTGGTCTAACGAGCATCCTTGGTTCCTCATATGCTCTTCTTGTAAAAAGCAAGACATGAAAATAGAACTACAGGTGTTGATTAAATAAAGCAGGCGCATGATACATTGAAACAGTGTAACATATTTTAAATACACCCACATATGAATCAGTCAGGATTAAAAGTATGTGTGTGTGGAATGTGTGCGTATTGTGCATAGGTGTGTGTGTGTGTGTGTGTGTGTGTGTGTGTGATGAGAGACTGAGCAGGTGTTTGCATCCTGCAATGGGCTGATTTCTCATTCAGTATGACTTTCTCTGCCATGAATCCATTGAGTGCTAGTACAGGTTTTAGCTTCTATAGCGACCCTACATTGGCATGTACTGGTGATCAGAGAACAAATTAATGAATAAATGAATGAATGAATATAATCAATGTTATATTTTAAACTTCTACCATTCTGCAGTCACTTTATTTAATGTTATCACTTGGCATTTTCTCCTTGTGCCTTAAATGTAAAAGTATTTTTCCATGTTGAGCCATACTAGTCATCAAAATAAATATACAAATACCTTTGGATATTGTATTCTTTAATTTCTTTACTTAAATGCAGAGTTTTTGTTTAGTGGCAGTACTTTTTTCTCTTTGAAACGACAGTGATAATTGTTCATGTCTTTTCTGTTGGAAAAGTTTTATAAAAACTACAGTATTAAATATTGACTTAGGTGACAGATTATCCTGATTGTGATTTTTCAGACACTACATCATGACTCAAGTGAGATGCAACAGGAATACTGGCTGAAAACCACTTTTTCATGCAGACTGCAATGATTTGGCCCTCTGTGCTTATGGTTATATCTCACAAGGCATTATGATTACTATTTGTACTTACATAAGCTAGAGTGTATCACTTAAAGGCATATTTAAAGCTTTCCAATGCAACCTGTGCCTGTCTATAGCAGACAAGAGGAACCTGTTTCAGGGGATGGCAGAAGTCATTTTGCAATGTACATCACTAGATTTCCATACTGTAATCCTTACTTTGGTGACCTACGTACATCAAACTTGAACAGAACATGCAACACCTAGCATATTATGCTAAATTTATTAAAGTTAAAGTATTAAAGTGAGTAATGATTATTTAATAAACACAGATTTCAGACCTGGCTGCTACTGCAGCTTGTAGATACTTAATGTCTTCTTAATTTACTTGTATTATTCTGCAAGATTCATAGGTAGTTACTAGGCTTGCAGTCCAGGAGACCTTTAATAAGCCTAGCCCAAATTGCCAGCTGCTCCTAAGTAATTTCTGGGTAAGTAACTTGCTCAGGGTCACATAGGAGGCAAATGAGGACTGAAGGAATCAAACCCTGTACCACAGGAACTACAGCTCACAGCCTTAACTCTCTGTGCCAACTCCTAATAGTGCATTTGGCATATTGCCTTTTTTTCTTTGCTGAGACTATTTCAGAATATAGCATAATCACTTTAATGTATTGTATTCTACTGTCTAACCATTTATATAATTTATACTGTATTATTATTGTACTGTAATTCTGCAATAACTTTAATTGTGGTACTGTTCTCATAGGTTTACTGGTTTATAGAGACTTACTAGTCTATTGATCTGTGAGGCTGTCAAGAAGCCTAGCCTTACATTCCCATGATAGTGTTTAGTCCTTATATTTTGCATATGAATAGCTTAGAGATGAGCTGAACAAGGATATGTTGGGACATTTACATGATTCCCTTATCCATGACAGACACAGGTGCTAAACTGGGGGTGAATTTGCAGTTACACATCCATTTGTACAAATTACATTTGAATTGAGTAAGAGAAGTATTTTGCTTTTTCTGGAGTGGAAGATGGTTCCTTAGAAATGGTATGCTCTGTGATACAATCCCATCCCTCAAACATGTTCTATTTATTTTGCAAAAGAATTTGAGATCCTTTGAGTGGGTGTTTATGGTACCATTGAACTTGTGAATATGCAATAGGTCTGTCAGAATATGGTCTGTTGAAGTTCTATATGCAAGGCAGATATCACGCCTCAGTAGTCTATATGATACTGACAAGAGATACAAGGCTTTGAGATGGTCTGCATAGTTTTTATGATTTAGACCCTTGATATTTTGGTTAGAAATCATTGTAGTCATTCTGGCTGTGACAGTTGCATACCAAAAGGGACATTTTACTCAATGATATGCCTAATGGTGCTGATGACAGAGGAATGATTTCATCCCTACCTTACATACAAGCTGTGTGCTGGAAAAGAATTTCCTTATAACAGTGGATATGTGTTGATCAAAGGACAGTTTATTGTCTGCAAGTTCCCAGAACGCTAACTACAGGGTCAGTTTCAGGGGTGTGTTGTCAATGTGATAGTTACACAAAACTGCCAAAGGATATGATTATGCACATCTTAGCATTTAGTTTTAGTCCATGGTTTTGACACTATCCATTTGTTTGGGACAGGCTTTCTTGGAGGATCTTGGCAGCTTTTTGGGAGTTCATCATGACTGCACCAAGTTTTCAGTCATCTGCATACTTGGGCAGACAGAAACCCTTAACATTAGCTCCACAGGTCTTCACTAAAAATAGGCTTTGGCTCTGTCAGACGAGATAACCAAAAATAAACATATAGATAGATATAGATAGATAAATAGAAAGAAAAACAAACAACTGAATACACAAGTATGTAAATAAATAAATGCCTTCTCTTATTAACCTAATCCTGGATTAGCTCCCGTGCATTTAGCACCTTGGGCAACGAGCACCCTTTAGCACTCGTTTCTGTAATAGGGACAGGTTTTATGGGGTCAGATTGCTAGCCTGAGGCCCAATCCTCCTCAAAGGGACTACCACACACTCGCACGCATACACTCACATCTAGGGACAATTTAGAGTGCCCAATCCACCTACTGCATGTCTTTGGAATGTGGGAGAAAACCAGAGCACCCAGAAGAAACCCACACAAATGCACGGAGGACATGCAGACTCCACACAGAAGGCACCCCAGCCGAAAATCAAACCAGAGAACCTCTTGCTGTGAGGTGCCAGCGCTAACCACTATACCACTGCGCTGTCCATTAACCTAATAGTGCTAACTATCTTGAAGTACTTTTTAATGCTTTTTATTCAACAGTTAATTGTCTTTATAACTTTGAAATAAGTTCTTCAGCAATACTCTTTTTGAGTTCAAGTCTAAAAAAAATGAACTAATAAAGATGTGCCTCATCTCTTTGTTAATTTAGTGATCATAGTGGCAGAATCACAGTTTTTATCAATAGTAAACTTTGTTTTACAGAGAAGGTGTATGCATTAAGAGCAAATAGAGCTTATTATCTGCTACAGCTGAAAAATGGTGGAGCTTTGTAACCATCTAACATGATGATGCACTTCTACTGTTTCTCCCTTTGCCTCTGGTAATCAGTCTTATAGAATGCTTGCTGCATTCTGATTTCTTTCACTCACTTAAATACTTCCCATGACTGCATCTAAGTGCAATTTTTAACTTGTTTCATTGCTGTTCTTATTCAATTTCAGGATCTAGCAACTGCACCCAACTGCAAACCTACTTTGACTTTGCTGTTTGTAAATTGCACCATTTTCCGTGTTGTAACCTAGGGACAGATTCACAGATGGTGTTGCACCCTGCATGCATCAAAATCTTATTAGATTGGTGGAAGACAGTTGATAAAATACATAATTCAAGAAAAGAACTCTGAATTAAATGACAAGAAATAAATGACACAAAACTTGAGAAATACTTTTTTTTGCATAATGCTGAGTATATAAGGTGTACTATACTGCCCATAATGATCGAGCAAATAAAATTCTGTAATAGCACACATTTATTGTGCTTGGAGTACAGAAGTAGGAAATTGTCTACAAAAGGTAAATAGCAAATTGCAGTTTACATGAAGGCCCAGTCCTACTGCAATACACAAAGCTGCAAATACAAACATTATTGTATGTATGTGGACAGCAAACGTCGCACGGTTTTCACAGTCTTCAAAGTAGGTCACATGTCAACATAATAATGCCTATTTGGGTTTGAGTTGTCTGCTACATAATGTGGGCAGAAATCTACAGAAGGGAGATGTGCACATACTTATACATTACACACAATAGTACCACAGTACCACGATTACAGTGGCATGTTGTGTAGATCATGGCATGAATGTTCATTGGCAAATGGGATATGTCAATCCATCACACATGATGGCAGACATCTGTAGTGCCCTGGAAAGATGAAATGAATAAAGTAAAAATGATCTTCCTCCATCTACTCCACTATTCCCTCCTTATCTTCATCATCTGACTCCTTTGCTTACTTCTCATCTTCACCTGCACTGGTATGTACCCTGGGTCAGATTTTAGCCTCTGGCACCTTCCTTGATGTTGTTGATGGTGCTGTCTACTAATGAAGTAGGTGGGATGATCAACCTGGCATATAACCTTGCAAAATAGAAAGACAGAAGGAGGAGGTGGTAGCTAAAGGAAAAGGCATGTCTGGTTTATGCTATTCAGAGAAGATCTAGAGTGGTTTCTAGAGATTCTGCAGAGAGGAAATTTGGAAAAGTAGAGAGTCAGCATGGAGACAGTCCTACATCATACAACATGTGAATCTACCATTAGATTCCAAATGTTTTGGATCATCATTATTGTCAAACAAAGAGGTCCCCAAGACACCAGAGAGCACATGAACATCCCCAAACTATTTGGACCCTAGTCTGCTCACTGGTGGTATAACAGAATATATCTTGTTCTATGGACAGACATGAATCCTTTCAACCTCAGCTCTTTAACAATTTGCCAGAGAGGATGAACTACCTTTTCCAGAGCATGTTTTGTATCCCACTGCTTGTCTACTACCAGTTCCTGCAATACCTCTTCCACAAGGTGACAGCAATGAATCACATAACAACAGTTGCCAAAATACATGAATCATGATGAACATCTGTAGTTTAAAAGTGGATATGTCATGTCGTCCATATACCTAACCCATTCAATTGCAATTCATGTTTAGAATGACTGTTGCACACACATGCAGAAGCACATGATGAGAGCCACACACAGTAGATTTCATATGGGTTTGTACCTGTGGTGGGTAATCTTTTCTAAAACATGTTCTCGGGAATGGATGCACAGATGTGTCACATGTAAGCATGCTGCCGCATACATGTTTATGATAGGTATCAAAACTCTGCAGTCTCAGGCTGCAGACAGAAGGAAACCAGAGAAGTGTGCTGTGAAACAACAGGAAGACAGACACATGCTGTTTATGAGATAGGACTAGATAACTACAGTAAAGTGACTAAACAGGGATGAGACATTTGTCACTATATTCTGAAGTCACATATGAGAACAGAACACAGATGCATGTATGCATGCAGACAACACACAGCATATGTGAGTGTGTGTGTGTGCGTGTGTGCGTGTGTGTGTGTGTGTGTGTGTGTGTGTGTGTATGACCGTCCCTGCCAAAGTGATAGCACAATGTCGTCTTACCAGGGATCCCCTGCACCATTGTCTACAGCTAAAGTTGTATTTGTGAATGTAGGTTATTATATAGCATACACACATACAGGGAGCATTGAGGGGTGACAGACCAACCTGCACTGTTAGGTATCATCTATCCATATGGTAACATATGGAATATCAATATCCCCAAGGGTGTATAACCTGGCATAGTCAGGACACAAACAGAACTATGGGTAAGTGGTCATATCATACTGCAGGCCAAAGTGCAGCAGGATGTGTATTACTTCTGTAGCTGTACAGCTGGACACCCCCAGTATTTATGGTGTATTGTATATGTATATCAGTGTTAGCAATTGCCTTTGAAGCACTGAATGCACTTGGTGGGTATTTTATAAGAAGATGCTACACACTGTGTGCAGAACCTGAGTATCTACTTTACTTATAAGACACCGGAGAGAACATGCATCTGCAGTACGTAAACATACAAACACAGTCTCAGCATCAATGCTGGGTATATTTGCTGGTTGGAGCAGATAATGATAATGAATAGACACCACAAAATATATCCACAGTCCAGATGTCTATACTAGGTATATGGCAGAGGGAGGAACACAGCGAAGGGCGACGACCAGGTAGCATCTGCTAGGAAATGGGTGGATAAAGACTGAACTGATTAATGGTCTTTTTATATTCACAACCATAATGGCACAGCTTATGCTGTGGTGCAACAAAAAAGATAGTGTCTGTGACCTGTACAAGTGCTACAGACTCACACAAAAGGGCATATTTGGAAGTTGTATTTAGTGGCTATAGCAACCTACAGAGGAGTTGTAAACATGTACAGCATATTTCATTGCTACAGCAACCCACACAGGAGTAGTGAACATACGTGCAGCATATTTGCAAGAATAGCTACACGCTGTCCTCTCTGTGCTGTTTAAATGCAGCAGGTTTGGCTACATTCAGCAACATGCAGCCCTGCGGTACCATTCAATAATGAGTAGTTCAGTGGTGTGTACAGTATGTAGGGACTAATAGCATCATATGGTTATTTCCTTTCCATAATGAACTGCCAGAATGAATACTTAGATTGTGTATATAGTGCTGCAGTGTAAAGTCAGCGCACATGAGAAGCTACAATCTGTACATAACTGTGACTATAAGCCTGTACGTACTTGTGCCTGAACACATATGACAGCTCAAAACTACTGGTGTCAGTCACAAGATGAAGTATGAGCCAGAAAATCCTCTGTAACTGCATGCTCCTGTTGCCCTCCTAGTTTGGCTAGCTGCCTTTTACATTAAAACCAATAAATATAACTGAAAGAGCTTGAAAACTTTTTGTACTTCCTATAAGAATAGACTGACACCTCCCTGGTTTCCATGGACTTACTATTCACAGTCCTAAATATTGCTGCTGCATTCACTCTCCAGGGTATCACATGACTACTTACTTCAAGGGGCTTTGATACCAGTGTGAATGCTCAAAAGACACCATTGCTCCTCTTCCCACATTTCATCTCACTTCTCCCTTTCTTTCCATTCTGTTGTTAAATTCTGATGATTTAATTGATTATGCACCTATAATTAAGCAGATTATGTATTTGTTCTCTTCTATGTGAGTGTATCTACATTTCTTCATCTACTTACCATTCTATATGTAACACAGATGTATTGTTTTCATCAGTTTTCTAGATGCCATTTAAAAGATGAACACCTGCAGAGACCTAATGTGACCACCTGGTTAACTAACAAATTCTCAACGCAATTTACTTTCTTAGTTATGCTTTAAAGCAAATAAAACTTAAGCTCTTTTTGCACCATTCAGTCATTTATTGACTGATGGTCATTTCATCGGATTTGACAACATGGAAGAGATACAGCCTATCTTGTCAGTCAGTCAGTACAAGACACAACAATTAATTCTGAATAGGATGTTAGTCTATAAAGGACAGACAAGCATACTCACACACATACACACAAACACACACACACACACACACACACACATACACACACACACACACACACACACACACACACACACACACACACACACACACACACACACACACACACACACACACACACACACACACACCTATGGCCAATACAACAATCATAAGTTCTCCTACTACATGTCTTTTAGATGTGGGAGGAAACTGAAGAATCCAGCAAAAAAAAAAAAAAAAAAAACACATGGGGACAGAAGGCTTACAAGCAGTTATTACAGAGAAGGCCAGCTAAGACCAAACTGGAGAATAAAGCAGTAGGAATCAGCAATACTAACTGCTGTGCCACTGTGCATGTGCATGTTTGTGTGTATGTGTGTAGTGAAACCAATGCTTATTAACATGTTGTTTTATGTTCATTGTAAGTCATTATGCTAATTACCGTACCATTCAGCATGGACTATTTGATCAAAGATTAAAAAATCGGTGTAAACACAATGCTAAACTTTCAGAATGAACTAAGAGGCTTAGTTTTTGTACAAAAAATGTCATTAAAGATAATTTTTCCATGTCTGTATTTTAGCTGTTATTAACTGCAGTAAACCATGTTCATGCTTATATTGTGATCTATGATGGATTACAATACCAGAAATGTGCTCCTGAACCATTTCCACAGCCCTCACTTCAACTGCAATATTCAAAAGCAGGAAGGCTGCTGTATTCACGTGGTTGTAAGCTATCTAGCTGCCTAATTCTACTAATGTTTCAAAACATGTTCAATAATTAACGTGCTAATGTCATTACAGGAATTTTCTTTTGTATTTCTTTTCCTGATGTATCATGATGCCTTTGTTTTCAGTATTGAGGGTACATTCAAATCAGTAATTTTGCTGCCAATGTTGTCTTTAAGAACTGAATTAGATGCAAATGTGACGTCAATATATTGTGTTATGTGTCAAAACATTTCTTCTTTCTCTAAGGGACTCACATTGATGAAATGAAGTATGCATTGTACTACAATAGAGGTGTCTCAAATCACTACAAGGAGGGACAAATGAGATCTGGTATACAATGCATATTATTAGACTTGTATATACTTGATCAAAGTATTTATGAATATTTTCTGAGTATCAGTATTTTACAAGTATCTTAGCTACAACTTCTCAACCAATCGGGGACAAATTTCAACAGAATCAGGGACAAGTCAAGAAAAAATCAGGGACACTTTTAAAATATTAGTGCTATTAACTTGAAACATTGACAGAAACAGAGCATATGAATTAATACACATTTTCTGAAGTAAAAGAAGTCTATAACTCTTAATTATTGTCATTATTCATTGTGTAATTCACCACCTTTCCTCCAAAAGTCACTAGTTGTAGGAGGGAGTAAGAAGGACAGAGCTAAAATTTGAGGCAAAATCAGGGACAGTTGAGAGGTACAAGCAACATGTAACAGCTGTAGTAGTTTGCTACTGTACATTATTTGGTGATTCCTGCTCAGTCCAAAGGTAATAAATATATGTTTACCTTGTTGCTACTCCCAAGCCTGAGCGTATCATTTAAATGTATTACTGAAAAGTTTGGAAACATAAAAGATGTGAAGTCCTGTCATTCCTTCTCAGAAAGAAGCCATGGGCTTCTCAATTGTGTAATCAGTTTATTAAGGTCAAAATGTCAGGCTAGGTGGACCTATCAAGGTAAAATCTACTGTTCTTTTCATTTGATGGACAATGCTACTAGTTATCATATTTAATCTAATCAAATGAATTGTGTTCAACTACTATGATTATTGCCCAGTAGTGTTCCTTTTTTGTTTATGATATAACTAATAGTGCTAGTTCCTGTAAGTATTAGTCTATTAGTTTGCGTAACATAAATTCTTGTATCTCATATAAAACTGTTACAAAATATCTGAAAAATGCTGAAACATTCCATATGTGGGAGGCAGTCAATGTAATAAAAATGATGAATGAAACAATAACACATGCAACCAGGTATCAGTCTATTACACAGACAAATAAAAAAATAACAAATAGAATGAGCACCATGCCCAAGAGCATCCACTTTAATAATAAAACAATAAAAACAGTGAAAACAGATTTGAAGTACACAAGTGTGAAAGTACTTATATGTTTTTTCAGTGTTTTATGGTCTTTTGGCTTTTCCCGGTTAGTGTCATCACAGCGGAACTCCAGTCCACTAATTATTGGCACTGGATTTTTATGGTGCCAAGTTGCCAACCTGATGCACAACCTTCAAGGAAGGCACACCCATTCACGCACGCACCTACCTGCATGTCTTTAAATGTAACTCGACCACGGGGAGGACATGCACACTCCACACAGAAGTCGCTCAAGCCGAGAATCGAATGGGAGAACCTCTTTCTGTGAGACAGCAACGCTAACCGCTGCACCACCGTGGCCCTGTTTTCAGTGTTTTATGGTAATAAAAATAAATATTGACACCACAACTGTTTTCTCCAGCAATACTTTGTAAGATTTGATAATACAGAATTGTATCAAAGCAAATAAGGCAAAGACAGCAGACAAAGTGTACTATTTATTTTTCCCACATATTTTGGTCTGTTCCTCATAAAATTTGTGTTTTTCTGGCAAATCATTGAAGACAGAAGTCTCTAAATAATTACAGACATTTGCTATAGGGGAATGGGTATGTGTCCTTTTGATACAGAGTCACCCTCAATGTCTAAGGAATCAGGAGGGGCAATACGGCAACACAACCTGATGGTTCAACATTTTGCATTTTGGGACTCTTAAGGAATTTCATCCTTAATAAATCTAAAATGTGTCTCCAATATCATCTTTTCTGTTACTAAGAACTTGTGGCTTCCATTCCTCAGGGAACTACTGTAAGGTCTCCTACGTGACCATTTCTTGTAATAGGTGCTCTACTAGATCCTTCTGTTCTTTGTGAAACAGATAAGATACCCTGCATCCTGAGTAAAGTTTTGAGCCAGAGTCTGCATACCTCTGATATTTTGCTTAGAATACAGTTGTCTTTAATGATATATGCACATTGTTGGCAGAACAGTGACAGTTGGCTCTCACGGGTGAAGATACAGAGGGAATAAAGCTGGGTTAGGCTTATTAAGACTGGGGGGGGGGTTGAAGAAATGGTATACATTCATTATTGTTCTCTATTGAGGTTTTTGGCCCTGAGGGCCTCCATGCCTCCCTTTTTCATTAGGCTGCCACATTCTGTTATGGGTACCCTTTCTAGCTTTTCACTATTTACCCTTCTCTTGCCACTAGTAGTAGGCCTTTGTTTATCAGGGTACTTTCTTGACTGATTCCTTAGTCTTGCCCTTTCTTCAGTTTCTTAAAATTTTCTTGAGACTGGGCCTCACAGAAAAACTCCTTGTCTAAAGGGGCATTGAAGAACTACTTCTCACTGTCCTCTGGCAGGGCCTGAAGCCTTAGAAAGGCATATGTATCCTGATAACAGACCACGTTACAGTAGCACTAGATGCTGTATCCACAGCATTATACCCACATTTGATCATATTCCTGCCCACCTGTATGGCAGTATTACTTTAAGTTATACATGAAGCCTTCAGAGTTTCATCCTGAACTCCTCTTATAGTATCCTCAGGCATTTGAGTGTTTGTCCCTGAAATTTAATCATATGGTTTTAAAAGTTCAGAATTTTGAGGGGCAGGTTGCTGACATGTTTACATGTTTAAGGATCTTACTTTTGTGGTCACTGGGAAGAGTCTTCTTCCCAAAACCCACTCTAATTCCCTTAGCAGAATCTTTGGACACGACAGCTGATTCTCCTTTTGTATGGCAGTAATGTCGTAGAATACCAGGCTCCCTACTGAAATGCTGAGTGCCGACATGCCGAAAAAAAAGACAGAAAACACAGGAGAAGAGTAAATTTTGAAAATCTCTCTTCTACTTTAAGCTTCTTTTTGCAGAGTGGGCAAGCCCTCCCACCCCCCCCCCCATGTGGATGGCAACCCCCACACTCCCCAGCTTATATAAACCAACTCCAAGATCACCACACCTCAGAGAAAATGACATTCTCAGAAATAGCATCTTGTAAGTCTGTTCTTTCAGCCATTCAGTTTCCATATTTCGGGACTCACTGTAGTTGGTCTCGACTTTTCAAATGGTTACCAGAATAACAGTATATTTCATTTCTATCCCTTATTTAGAATACATTTACATTTTGCTCTCTTTTCTTGTCTTAAGTGGTTTAGTAGCCTCCTTCTTACCGTGAGGCAATCCTTTAAGGATCTTATCTCCTGTGGAAGTGAGCTCCATTGGGGCTATTTTAGTAAATGCATTTTCACTTATGGCTTTCTTGTGTCATCATCTGTAAACCTGGGGTATTAAGCAGGGAATCTAGCAAGGAATTTAGTGGTTGGGGGAGCAGTGTCTACACAGCTTAATTTCACAAAGGCTCTAGATTAGCTTTTGAGAGTAGTACAGTGATGTGCCTCCTCTGAAATCTGACCTGTACCTCATAGCGGTGAAGTGGTGAACACTCCAAGTAGGGGACTACCTGTTGAGGCTATGCCGTCATGGTGAAGGTCATATGACTGAAGAATCACCTAGGGCACTAAGCGAGGTGAACAGGTTCAGCAGGAATCCTGAAAAATGGGTCGCCAACACAGGCAGTACTCAATTCTGGAGAACAGGTGGTGCAGGTGGCTTGCAACTCTCTCAGGTAAAAATATTTACTGCAGCAGAAGCCACAAGAAGACAAAGCTTAGTTCAAAAGACCAGTTGCAACATTTTTGAATCAGAGAACTTGCAATTTGTTGAAGGACTCTGATGAAGGCGAAAGGAAGTTAGATCCTTGATGAGGGAAATTCTTACTGCTAAATCCATTATACATATCAGCATGTGGAATGTTTGTACAGCCTATAGCACTGGCAGATTGGCACAAGCCATACATGAGATGAAGAGTTACAATTTATTAGTTGTTGGAACCAGTGAAATGTGATGGACTGGATCAGGCAAGATTATTTCAGAAGATGTCACTGTTCTGTTTTCAGGTGGCAATAGGCATGAGAACTGAGTTGGGATAAAGCTTAGCAAGGAGACATCAAAAACTTTAGTCAGTTGGGAACCAATCAGTAACAGAATTATTTCAGTATGCCTACAGAGTCATTTCACCAAACTAACATTACTACAAAACAAATAAACAGCAAATGGAGCCAGTGACGACAGCAGGACTAGTAGATAAATCCGTCTTTAATGCACAAATAAAACCAAGACATAAGTGCTGTCGTAGTATCACTACTTCATCAGATGTAACACACCTTTTCATAACCCCTCCTTAAATACTTTAAATCAAGGTCACATGCAAAACACATTTAAAGGTAAAACACATTAAATTAATACATTGCTAAAAACCACTTATAAAGTATAATTAATTTAATTAAGAATATATAATTAATTTCAAGGTAAATATTTAAATATTATAAAATAGCTGTCACTTCATAAATTGCTGTGAACAAATGCATTTACATCATAATATATAAAAAAATACTGTAGTGATACTATCTTTAACCAGTTCATTTTCTCCTTAAGGCCCTAGTCTTAAGTTTAGGTCTCAATGGTACCCTATCATTCAGGCCATGCCCAGAATCTCCTCTCATTTTTACTATCCACTTAGCCTCCAACTGTTCTGTCTGATTCCTAATGTCACCCTTTCTATTGCTCTCAAAAACTCGTCCAGTTACTATGAATTTAAAATAGTGCATTATATCGGTTTCAGTGACATGCTTGGAAAGAGCACTCACTGTATCATTCTTGCCAATATGATAGTAATGCTTTCTAATCCTGTCCTTTAATGCTCTATCTGTTTTACCAATGTAAAATTATTTAGATGTAAGTGTGATTTGTGACACTAATGATCACATCCACACTGAGTTATATAGGAAACTTTGCCACTACAACCATCTCCTATACAAAGAAAGTATGCATCCACCTCATGTTTTCAGAAGTGTTATTAGCAGTCAAACCTATAGGGCATCTAGACTGAGTGTCAGAGAGTCTGACTTCAATATGCAGACAGACTTACTGAAAGATGCATTATTTATGAGAGGATATAAAGTGAGATCTCTGAGAATATTGATAAGGTAGTTAGGTTGAGGGATACTACAGCCAGACCATATTTTGGAGAGAAATATGACAAGAAATCTGAGAATGAGGTTGATAAAAATAACAAGTTGAGAATATGCTTTTCTTACTCTAGTGACATAAAATGTTATAAGGAGGTTATAGAAAAACATTGGGCTGTGTTAACAACAGATAATGAAATTGCAGATGTAGTGGATGCTAGACCTTCATTTGTATACAAGAACATGTGTTCCCTTAAAAGATGGTTGTGTTACCCTAAACAAGAACAGCACATTGTACATGGTGGGTGTACTGAAGCATGTGGACATTGTTAGGCTTGTAAGTATATAGATAGCAGTGGAATTTTTTATCACCCTGATCAAAACAAAGTATATAAATTTGATATCTAGGCCATGTGCAGCACCCTTCATGTTGTTTATTAAGCTCACTGTATGATTTGTAAAAAAATTTACATTGGTAAAACAGATAGAGCATTAAAGGACAGGATTAGAGAGCATTACTATCATATAGGCAAGAATGACACAGTGAGTGCTCTTTCCAAGCATGTCACTGAAACTGATATAACACACTATTTTAAATTCATAGTAATTGGATGAGTTTTTGAGAGCAATAGAAAGGGTGACATTAGGAATTGGACAGAACAGTTGGAGGCAAAGTGGATAGTAAGAATGAGAGGGGATTCTGGGCATGGCCTGAATGACAGGGTACCATTGAGACCTAAACTTAAGACTAGGGCCTTAAGGAGAAAATGAATTGGTTAAAGATAGTATCACTGCAGTATTTTTTTATATATTATGATGTAAATGCATTTGTTCACAGCAATTTATGAAGTGACAGCTATTTTATAATATTTAAATATTTACCTTGAAATTAATTATATTTTCTTAATTAAATTAATTATATTTTGTAAGTGGTTTTTAGCAATGTATTAATTTAATGTGTTTTACCTTTAAATGTGTTTTGCATGTGACCTTGTTATAAAGTATTTAAAGAGGGGTTATGAAAAGGTGTGTTACATCTGATGAAGTAGTGATACTATGAAAGCGTTTATGTCTTGGTTTTATTTGTGCATTAAAGACGGATTTATCTACTAGTCCTGCTGTCGTCACTGGGTCCATTTGCTGTTTATTTGTTTTATACATTTTCTTGGAAGGACCAAGGTACCTGTTCTGGCTGATGATTGTTTCTTTTAACATTACTACAAGTTTATGCACCAACCAAAGCCACCACAGATACTGAAAAGGAAGAATTTTATGAACAGCTACAAGATGTGATGACTTCAGTTCTCAACTATCACCTTAGAATAGTGATGGGGTTTTTCAATGCTCCAATTGGAAGCAACAGAGAGGGATTCAAACACATCACTGGCTCCTTTGCTTTAGGAAACAGAACAGATAATGGTTATAGATTATTGCAATTCTTTAGTGACAATCACCTTAAAGTTGGAGGCAGCATATTCGAACACAAAGACATTCATAAGGCAACATGGTGTTCACCAGATGGATACACGGTGAATCAGACTGATCACATTTGCATAGCTTGTTGTTGGGCAAGTATGCTTCAAGATATCAGAGTGCATCTGGGAGCTGATGTTGCATTTTATCACTACCTAGTGTTCGTGTTAATGAAAACAAAACTGAACTGAAAGAAAAAGCCAGTATCTCCTCGATTTAACACTGATATGTTGACTTCACTTGATGTGCAAACCGGATAAAATATCAAGGTCCAAAACTGATTTTCTGCCCTACAGAGTGAAGATGGTGACATTGAACAGAAATGGGAATATTTCAAGACAATCATCAAAGAGAGCGCAGAAGCAACAGTTGGGTATAAGAGAGGCAAAAGAAAAGAAGCGTGGATAACAGTTGAAACTTGGAAAGCCACTGATGTATGATGTGATTGCAAATGAAGACGAGAGCAGGCATACCAAACTGGCCAGTCATTAGGCACTTTGACTGAAGAATATAAACAGAAAGATAAACTGGTCAAAATGATGTGCAAGAATGACAAAAGGTTATGAGTTGCAAAATTGGCAACAGAGGCAGAAATAGTGGCAGCGGCTGGAAATTCCAGGGCATTATATCGTGTTGCCAAAGAACTTATGGATGAGAATAAACAGAGACCACCTATTAGATTTGCAAATGGAAAAACTGCAAAAACACAAGAAGAACAATTAAAGAGCTGGCAAGAACATTTTGAATCTGTGCTAAACTGCCCCACAACAGATAATCTGCATGATTTTGCCAATGACGGCCAAGTGTCAATGATTCTGGATGTGAACTTGGCAGACATTAGCAAGATTAATGTAAAGGAAGCCATAGCCAAACTAAAGAATGGAAAAGCTCCTAGAACTGACCAGATACAATCAGAGTTGTTAAAGTATGTTACATTTTCAGTGGAATATTTCACACGTCTCTTAAACAACATATGGGCTCAAGAAAAGGTACGCAATGAGTGGAAAAATGGCATAGTCATCACTCTATCAAAAAAGGGAGAGCTTAGACACTGCACAAGTTGGCGTGGAATCACATTGTTGTCATTCCCAGGCAAAGTTTTTGCCAGTGTACTACTGAGTAGACTGAAAGGAGTAGTTGATGACAGACTCAGAAAGGAACATGCCTAATCTAAATCAGGTCAATCTTGCACTGACCAGGTATTTGCACTAAGACAAATTATAGAAAAAGCAACAGCTTGGAAGAAACTAGTCACTGCCAACTTTGTGGACTAAAAGCCTTTGGCTGCATACATAGACGATCACTATGGCACATCTTGGCAGAATACGGGATTCCTCAAAAATTCATTGCACTTTTTAAGATTCTGTATCAAGATAGCAAGTGTACAGTTCAGGTGAATAATGGGTACAGTGATGGGTTTGCAGTGGTCACCAGTGTACAACAGGGATGTATACTGTCTCCCTTGTTATTTGCAATAGTTATTGATTGGGTCATGTGGAAAGCATTACACAGAAACTCAGTGGGACTGGAATGGGTCGATGACAACAAGCTATGTGACTTGGATTTTGCTGATGACATAGCTCTAATCAATGCAACATGGAGTAGAAAGCAGACAATGACCACTTCAGTGGAGAAACAGGGTGGAAAAGTAGGCCTCAAAATGAATCCTGACAAATGCAAAGTGTTGGTCAGCAAAGCATGGAATGACAACAAAGACATAATGGCTGCAGGATCAATATTAAATATGACATATAACTTCTGCTACCTGGGCTGTTTCAGCTCTCATATAGATAACTGCGAGATAGAAGTGCTGGTCAGACTTGGAAAAGCAAGTGCAGCATTCAATGGACTATCCAAAATCTGGAGATCAAAAAACATTGCACTGTCCACAAAGGTGAAGCTGTACCAAGCACTGGTGCTACCTAGACTCTTATATGGCGCTGAGCTATGACCAATCATAGCATCAGCCATGAGAAAACTTGAGGCTGCGCATCATAAATGGTTAAGATGCATTCTGGGAATATCGTAGAAGGACAAAGTAAAAAATGAGAGTGTCAGAGAAAGAATGCAAAACAGAGACCTGACAATATCATTATGGAAAGAAGGCTACTTTGGTTTGGTCATGTTAACCGCATGGATGCTAGCAGTATTCCTATACAATCGCTCAAATGGGAACTAGCTGGATACAAGAGAAGACCAGGCAGCTGATAGGACACAGTGGAGTCAGCTTGTGGCCCAATGCTTCATTGATGTGGGGTGAACCGAAGACAGGAAAGAAGACAGTCATGTGGATTCACTTGATGTTTATAAGTAATTCTGTTGCACACATCACCTTCTCTGTATCTTTTGTATATATTTTATAGCACTTCATTTTCTTAACATGCTAGTCCAGACATAAATAACAGCTAAAAATCTAATATATTCATAGGTTCATAGCTAAGTAGCAGGCTAGTTGCCCTGGCAGGCCATTTTATGCCCATTCAGTTTCCCTTTTGGTGCTTGAATTTATCTCTCCCACTTGGTTTTAGATTGGCCTGACCCTTCCCATTGTGGATAATTATATATTACTCCTAATAAGAATAACTGTGATCATATCATAGTTAATTTGAGGGGATCCACGCATGGGGTAAAGCATTTGGGAAAACTTATAAAAATATAAATCCGAATGTGTGTCCAACCAGAGAATAAATTGGGCTCATGCTCAGATTTATTTTTTGTAAGTTTTGGTTTATTCCAGACAATGGTTTGTATCTGCCTGCTTGTTTTGTTATAAAGCATTTAGGAGCTGCCTCTACCCATTAGTAGTACAGGGGGCACTCCTGGGGTAAATTTTTTATTTCCCATCCATACATTCAAGTTGCGCTGGAATATGGACAGGGATGAGTTTTGTTTTATTTATCCATCAGTACTTGGTCAGAGGATGCCTTGTATGCCAGAAATAGGTCACCTCTTAACAGTATGTAGGATACTTAGTATAGTGACATGGCTTTGAATTGGTTCATGTAGGATATACTGTTTGGGCCTTCTATCCTTCTAGTAAGGCATCTCTGTGGGCATTACAGTTGTTGCATGCATCTGGATAGACACATGCCAAAGGGGCATCATACTCAATGACTGGTCTAAGAGAGTTGAGTAAAGGGGGACAATGACATCCCTAGAGCTAGACACAATCCCTTTGTTTATAAGCTGTGCACTATAGAATGACTTTCTTACTACATGGCCACATTATTCGAAAAGTAGGTCACTGTCCTCATAAGTTCCCAAATTCTGAACAACTGGGTTAATTCTTAGGGTCATAATATAAATGTGGTTGTTCCCCAGGATAGATAACTTCCCAAAGGATGGAATAATGCATTTTTTGACATTTCATTTTAGTCCATGATTTTGGCACCAGTCATTTATGCAGGGCAAACCTTCATGCAGGGGTTAAGTGACTATTCTTAGCTTGCAGTGCAATGGCCACGTTATTCGAAAAGTAGGTCACTGTCCTCAAACGTTCCCAAATTCTGAATAACTGGGCTAATTCTTAGGGTCGTAATATAAATGTGGTTGTTCCCCAGGATAGATGACTTCCCAAAGGATGGAATAATGCATTTTTTGACATTTAATTTCAGTCCATGATTTTGGCACCAGTCATTTATTCAGGGCAAACCTTCATGCAGGGGTTCAGTGATTATTTTCAGCTTGCAGTGAACTGCAAACTTTGTTATCCAGAGCTCTTTGGTATTAAAGAAGTAAGTGCAAAACAGAAGAGGTTCTAGCACAGAGTATTTTGATTTCCTGTGTCCTGTCTGTGAGACAGATAGTTACAGATGTTAGTAAATGAATATACATGCAAGCTTCAAGGTCACTGAAAATTTGAAAATCTGCATTTTTCCATGCTGCTACTATTATGTCAATCTGTACCAATACATTTGAACTTCTGTTTATTAATAATATAAATAACAGTGGTATAACCACACAACAACAGTTCTCAGACAAAGAAGTGAAGATCTAAGATTCTCTTCTGCAGTAAAGGCGGATGACTGGAGTCCTATGCCAGTACAGCTCGCCTGAGTAATGGTGGTTTATGAAGTTTTGTGTGGAGATCTGAAGTCACAGGTTTCAAGTCTCACAGTTTCATGGAGTGAGAGGTCAACTAGGCCGCAAGTCAAGAGTTATACTTTCTGTGGGGTGGCAGGTTATCAGTAGAGCTTAAAAAAGCGGGCTAGACACAATAGGAGAGCTGGTAAACACAGCTTTAATATTCCGAAAACTGATACAAATAGTAATAAAATCCAATTGTAGTAAGCGCTTTCGGCAAGTTAAATTAACCCGCCTTCATCAGACAAACCACGGGATTGCAAAAAATGTCTTATACAATAATTGTATAAGACATTTTTTGCAATCTCGTGGTTTGTCTGATGAAGGCGGGTTAATTTAACTTGCCGAAAGCGCTTACTACAATTGGATTTTATTACTATTTGTATCAGTTTTCGGAATATTAAAGCTGTGTTTACCAGCTCTCCTATTGTGTCTAGCCCGCTTTTTTAAGCAGTTTTGTTTTTTTGCCGTTTGTCTCTTGAGGTTATCAGTAGAGAAAATTCTTACTCTGTATCGACTCTGACTTTCCTCACCATGTTCACTCAACCAGCCAGCATTCCCAATTGAACCTGTTACTTTCTGTTTATCAGTGATTTCATTTACCTTAGTAATAACTCAGAACTCTCCACTGTTTTATGCACACCCAGCTGGTAGCAGGGTTGACCCTTTAGTTCTGGAGTCCCTAAAATCTACCTTACAAAAAGCAATAAGATTTGCCTGAGGAATCTCTTTACCCATGCTTGTATCCTTCAGTGTTTCTTAAAAAGGTTCATTATTAAATCATACGTAGAAAAACATGAAAAGTACCTGGATAAATCTGGTGTAGAGCACAACAGTAATTGATAAATTCCAGAAATCACAGCAAAACACTAGAACACACAGCTACGGGCTAAAAATATTTACTTGGAAGTAGTAAATGCTTTTACAATGAAATTGCTTCATCAGACTGCCATTAACAAAATACACCAAGTAGATATAGTACTGAACAGCCTAACAGCCAATGAAATCTTACAATCAATCAAGCCATGTAAAAACAACATCACTCATTTAAAAAGATGCATATAATAGCAAGAATAAAAAATATAAAAGAGACAAAAAAGAGAAAAAAGGGGTGGAACTATTTATAAATCAATGCTTTAGCCTACATGCCCATCTGAAAGGTTTCAATGTAACTGCATCATTTATTCCTGGTATTTTATCAGCTTCAAACTGAAGAATCCACTTCTGTTCAGCTGACGCTATCCTCTTCTTTATGTCACACCCTCTGATATCGTCAGTAACCACTTCTAGCACAACAAAATGTAAACTTATGTTGCGGACCAAATCCTGTAATGTGTTTTGCTAAGGCACTACTTTTTCCCCATTCTTAATGTCTTTAATATGTTCTAAAATACGCTCTTTAAAAGAGCGATTAGTCTTTCCAATATATTACACATGACAGAACACACAGTAGCTAAAATAGACTACATTGTGGGTCCTGCAATCGGCATAGAACCTACACTCTATTAAGAAACCCTCACTAGGGTACCTAGAGCTGGGTCCCATGTGTAGGTGACTACATGCAGAGCATCCCCTACAGGAATAAGTCCCAAGCCTCTGTGAATCAACAGAAGTGCCATATTTATAAGGTCTATAGCAAAGTTGTATCTAATGATAAATTATTCCTAAAAGTAAAGAGGGGCTTATCTCCAACTATTTTCCTGAGCTGATCTGATGCTTGTAATATATTCCAGTTTTTCTTAAATATATCACATAAAACACTGACATCACTAGAGGATGTCAGTGGAATTCTGATATTATTGTAGTCAGTACTCTGATTCTTATTCTGAGTATTCACTACGTCCGAAAAATAAGGTCTACCCTTAGACTTTCACTCTTTAAGACACTGATCAATACAGTGGTCCAATTCTCTCACTGTATAACCCTAGATAGAAACTTACTTTTAAGTTGCTTAGGGGCTACCCTCATCTCGGTATGTTCACTATGTAACCTCATTATTCTCAGAACCTGCCCTCTTACCACATTCCTAGCAACATGTCTAGGATGAATACTATTTTTGTGTAAGAGGGCATTCTTACGTGTAGGTTTCCTATATAAACTGGTACTCACAGATCCAAGATCTGTCTTCCTAACAGTCACATCAAGAAAATGTATTTCTCTCTTGAATGCTGACACGTGAATCTCAAAAAAGACGTTGTATTCTGTAGATATTCCACAAACTCATGAAGTAGTTGGAGTGACCCTCCCCATAGAAAAAATATATAATCCACAAACCTGGTGTTCCAGATGATATGACTGGAAAAAGCATTCTTACTCAGCACTTGCGTTTCTTCTCAATGAGCAAGAGCTAAGTTGAAATAGCTATTGGCACAATGACCCCCCCCCTTTTTTCTCTTTTTTTATTTTTTATTCGTGGTATTATATGTATCTTTTTAAATGAGTGATGTTGCTTTTACATGTCGATTGACTGTAAGATTTCATTGGCTGTTATTTATTGAATAGGGCTGATAGGCTGTTCAGTACTATATCTATTTGGTGTATTTTGTTAATGGCAGTCTGATGAAGCAATTTAATTGTGAAAGCACTACTACTGTTTTACTACTTCCAATTAAATATTTTTAGCCCATGGCTGTGTATTCTGGTGTTATGCTGTGATTTCTGGAATTTATCATTATTAAATCATATCCACAAAATTATATATTGTTGCATGTGGCCATGTTACAGATTGTTAATCCAAACAACTCATCCATAAATACGATTTTCTTCATGTCTTTACTTGCTAAGAGAAAACATTCTCAGTTTGTTGCTTTGCAAAAAATCACTAAATGTGAGCCAAATACTGATTTTTGTTTGAAAATGACTGCAGTTTGTAAAAGACAAAGCAAGCTGGAGCCACACTGAGAAAATGTAAGTGGCTTAGTGCAGGTGAAAAAGCTGCAAGTAAACTTTGCCAGGACCCTGTTCAGTGTGAATAGCTTAAATAAGCAATAATGCCCGACAGGGTGGGTGTTAGTGTGGAAATAATAGACCACCCAGAGGGTGTTGTGATGCCTAATGCTGTGGGTGAACAGGCCTCTTTACTCCTGGAAGGTTTGTTATTTCATCAATAGCACCCACCCTGGAAGACATTACTGCACCTAAAAAAATGTTTAATCTGTTAAACTTTTTTTTTTTTATTTTACTTTTAGTAAATTAATATTTTTTTATGTTTTTGATGTAAAATAATTCCATGTCAAATAGTTGCTTTAGGATATGAAATTGCTTTTGGAGGATGTATTTTACATCTGAAATATATGTCATTTTATGTTAAGTATTTAATGTCTACAACATGCGCACACTCACACACACACACACATACACACACACACACACACACACACACACACACACACACACACACACACACACACACACACACACACAATAAACAAGTAATACTTTTTAAAGTTATGACCAGGTGAGAAGCTCGTTTTCCTCAGGGTATCCTGTGGTACATTTTCTGAAATAGTCTCCTAATAACTACCTACCAGAGATCTCAGTTTGCCTTTGCAAACTCTGTTTCTAATCTCAGCAAGTTTCAGATGCTAATGGGTCTCTAAGGTAGATTTGCAAGAAAACATATGCATGTGCTTTGTACTGGTTGGGGTTATCAATACCAGGAATGTACTTATAATAATAAGAAAGTTCATGAACAAATGTAGAAGTAAACAAACAAATTTAATATGGTCCAACATATGATTATGCAAAAAGCAACAGACTGGGCTACTGCAGCCAAACAAACTGTTGGAAAATTAACAACTGGAAGTTGGTTTCTCCTGATTATTATGCCTTTATTTACTCTCTGGAGAGTTAACTTGGCACTGCCAGCTATGCTATACTTTTGAGATGGGTACTTGGTTAGGCATTCTATGTTTATACTTTCCACAATTGTTAGCTTTGCCTCCTTAGTAATAATTGTGGCTTACATCACTTTAGCAGCCAATTTGCCCCTCTTTCGGGTCCATTGCAGATCTATACATGCACATTGGTCTAACTATTGTGCATCTTCTCTGCACCAACTTATAAAGTTATTATAGTGCTTGTCTGCTTGTTGTTATATTAATTATTAGGTAACTTTTCTGCCATTCATATTTCTTTTGATGTAATGTATACTATTAATGTTATGTAAATTTCATGGTGATATTCATATTTCATTTGTTGTAATATCAATTGTTAATGAATTGTATTGCCCTCATGGCCTGGGTCATGGCTGAGAAGAATTCCTGCACCAGTATGCATACCTAGCTAACAAACCACAAATAAATAAATAAATACATACATACATACATGCATACACACATACATACATATATGCATAAATAAATCAACAAATAAATAGGGGGACATCCAGTTGCCATGTATTTTAACAAAGGATGGGCTTGGGATTTTTGGAGTCTAGCTCTGTGATGTAGAAGGATAAAATTCTGACTATGACCCAAGTTCAGCTAGTGGCTTTGGTGCTGAAAATGCAGACTGAGAAGGAAGTCAGCTCACCCATCCTGGGGGTAGGGACAGTCTGGCACATGTCAGAGGAAATATTTCTTGCATGTAGCAGTAAGATATGTGCTTGGTCCCTGCCAAGTTAGGTAAGTGGCAACTTTCATGGAGAGTGTGTGTGTAGGAACCTGAAAGTCATTTTTGGAAGGAATGGTATACCTTCACATCTGTGAACACACACATAGCCACCTAAGGGAGGAGTTAGGGCCTTATGCAAGAAAAAACCCTGATGGGCGCTTAGAAGTTAGTCTCCTCTGACTGGCAATCATTCCACTGAGAAAAAAATGAGTCCAATTAATTTTCAGATTGCTGATGGCTGGCAGGCAGCAGGGATATAATGACTAAAATATAGACTTTTGGCTGTGAGACTGTAAATGTTCCCTTAAGGAAAATGGTAAAATCTAATACGAGCACGGAGACCCAAATGTTATAGTCTAATGGGTTTATGCTATTCTTTCTCATAACAAAAAAAAGATAAAAAGAAAAAAATAGTACACCTGCAGCTGCACACATCAGGTTTATTGACAAACAGTAGAAAGGCAATAGAAAAGATTGCGGGAATAAAAACTGTTCTAAAGTCTCCATCCAACTATCTGTAGTCTTATTGTAATTTCAGTGTTTTAATGTTTATTTCCTTACCCCTCCCCTCCCAACAGGGCTGATCCCAATGGTTCCATTACCTATATCCAATCGGTCAATTTGTTCTGCAGTTGGGGTCGCCAAGGAGTCCTAGATAAGGTGAGAGCCCTTTCTTCCCAAAGATCCTCATAAGCTCATCTGCTTGAGGCAAGAGTCAAGTGGTGTGGAGTAGGTCAGCTTGCTAGTCCTGCAAACTGGCCTGCTCTCTCTCCCCTGACAGAGCACCCCTGTCCCCTGTGGTGGCTCTTCCCACCTCTGCTATGGCTGTCTTCTGAGAGAAAGCATGTGTCATCATGCTGACTTCTTCTTGACTCACTGTGTGATTTGTAGACAGCAGTGCGGGCTTGGTAGACTCATACTTTTGGGTGGGCACTTAGTGCTTCCACTAGGTGTCACTCATATAATGAGCCAGAACTTGGGTGAGTTGGCAATGGCTTCTCACTCCCTTCCTCTCCCACTACCATCTGCACGCATTTGAGACAATATTTGATCTCATGTCACCTGTGACATAATCAGGGCTTTATACCTCTATGCCATAGAGTTGAATAATTGCAAATTTCAATACTAAGCTGAATCGCTAGTATCACAACATTACAAAAGTGAGTATATGCTAAAGTTGCAACAGTCTCTGAATTGTAATTAAAGACATAGTTTATTAAGTGCAGCTTTGCAAAACACCAGCATCTAATGGTTATACTTGACTGAGTGACATAGGCTGAGTAATACAAATATAAATGTGAATTACAGCTTTGCTGTTATCATGACATTCTACCTAAATTAAATGATCTGGATAAGTTATAAAAAATGTATGCAACACAGAAATGATGTCATTATTTGGCTGTACTGATATAATGACAAGTTTTCATAGATTATTGTGGCCTTTTCTTTCAATGTAATGGTTAATGTGGAGGGGTGAGCAAAAAGGAGGATAGGATATCTGGCATGTTTTGTTGCTGAGGATAATATTATAGGATAACAGTATAGAAATAAAGTTGCCTGTATGCTAGGTATATGGGAACTAGTCATGGATTTGGGGGTACTGACTCAGAGTAGACACATGGTTGTAAAGATTTTGATTTGGTTTGCTGTTTGTATATAATTATGGCTTTCTTTGCATGTCTGTTTAACTTGATCATGAAGTAGTTCAATTAGTTTCATCTACAGACAGCCCCCACACCCAGCAATTATAGCCACTTTTTAACTGGGCACACCTCAAATATCTAATTGTGATTAAAATAATAGGTGAGTACATCTGAGACGTCTGGTTAGGATAAAATCGCCACGGTAATTTTTTTAGCTTTGTTTCAAACAGTAGCCAAAATGATGTCATCCAGCTTGCTTTTCATAAATACACAGTCCCATGAAGCATGAATAATGATGGATTAACATTAGCAAACAACAAGGTCAGACATTTTTATCCACAGACCACCCTCATACCCAAAATTTATAGCCACTTTTTGACTGTGTGCACCTCAGATATCTGTTTTTAATAGAGTAAAAATAAATAATTGCTACAATACCTTTTCAAACCTTTTACCTTTTTTCACACACAAAGAAACAATAGTAAAGCACACCAACTTGAGTTACACAAATGAACATTAGTCCTGCAAAGCTAGAATAATGATTAACTTGAACAACTAACAGCAGAGGGAGTCACTTTCATCCAAAGACAGTTCAAACTCCTATTCCCTCAGGTCCAGCAATTATAGTCATTTGGTTGTATGTGTACATTGTAGACATCTGATTATGATAAAAATGTAATGGCCACCACAATGTTTTCATATTTATTTAACACAAGTAGCCACAGAAAGTACTCCAACGTCTCACAAATGTACAATAGTGGTGCAAAAGCAGATTAATGGCTGTATGAGATGAACAACTGACAGCAGGGTCAGTACTTTTCTTCACAGATAGCTCTCATAAGTAGCAATTATGGTCATTTTATTGACTGAGTACACTTCCAATGTCTGATTTTAATTATGAATTATATTTAGAGCTATGTATAGCAATTTTGTTTCACAGAAAAATATGTGTCTAAACTTTATCACTAAAATATCAAATACCTAAAGCTTAAAAACTAGACCATCTCAAAGATTTGGCCTTTTTCTCAGCATCTTACAGCCTACTAAGAGGCAACCTCTGCCTCATGTATAGAACTTCAATGGACACTATTCTGTCGGACCCATTACAGATTCTTAAATCCAATGGTATCATAAATACCCAAACAAGAAAGCTCAATATGCTTTGCAAAATAAATAGAACATGTTGGAGGAATATGTATGTGAACCATTTTCCACTCATAAAGCAAAGCACTTCTCTTGCTCTATTCAAACATAATTTGGACAAATGTATGGGAAAGCTTAGTACCCCTGTCGTTTATAGGGGAAGTATATACACTTCCTAACATATCCTTATTTAGCTTACCTCTGGGTTATTCATATGCAAAATATAAGAGTTAGAAACTGGGTGAAAGTGAAGAGTTAGAAACTACCATGGGAATGTAAGGCTAGGCTTCTTATGATCCTCACAGATCAATAGCCTAGTCAAATGCTATGAGCCTATAAACAAAAAACAGGCACAATAAAGTATTCCAACTTGCATCACACAAATACACTTTAGCTCTGCAAGGCTAGTACAATGAACAGATGATATTCAGAGATATTCATTTTCACCCATACACAGTACCAATATCCAGCAATTATAACCCCCTTTATTGACTGTGTACACCTTAGATGTCTGTTTGTTATAAAATGAAGCTTTATTTCAACTCATTTCACACAAACACAAAATAATAGAAATAATAAAATAAAAAAAATAGATCACATGATTGCAAAAGGAAATTTTTATTTTTTAACAGTGGTGTTTCAGAACTCTTCCTCCTTTTATACAGACTTGTGAGTGAGTTTGCTTTACAGAAAAACACATTAGTCTTGAAAAGCCAGAATAATGACTGTTTAACTTGAGTAAATGAAAAAAAGTATCAACAAATGTACTATTATGTTGTTACATTCCCATGCAAATGGAATATGTTTTAAATCCAGCAACAATGAAAGGAAATCAACCGACAAATCATCCAAAGTCCATTAAAACAGAAATTTATGTTTACATGGGAATGTAGCAAGAGCTGGTGTCTTTTTATGTCTACCACATTGGACTTGATTTAAGATTCAGTCTTGGATTACAGTGAGTTTATTCAGAAGACAATTTCTGTTTCATATGTACTGTTGAAGTAAATTACTAGAATTATCTAAAAAATGAACAGAGACTAGTAACTTTAATAATAACAGAAGCTAAAAAAAATAAAAAATTAGAAAGTGGGATAACTGCACCATTGGATTAGAGGGATAACGCTGCACAGAGCTCATTCCTGTGATCAGGTAGAGGCCTGGGGTTGTAGCATAAACAGGAATGCCAGGCTAGGTCTGTAGTAGGGCAAAGGGTCATGACTGTTTTGGGCCTCAGGGCATATGACAACTTTTCATTACCTGCCCAGCCAACATCAAGTGTATCAGCAAACTAGGAAGGGAATTAGAGAAAGGCAACAAATCCCTGCATGTTGCAGTATGACAGTTTCTGCCTGCTCCCTCCTGCTCCATTTGCTTGGCAGACTTTAACTTCTTAAAAATCTGTGCATGGAGTCAGAGAGCTCCATGTACAGGCAGTCTGCTATAAAAGGATACTTTTCTAATGTAGGTCAAGCAGGGGGGAGCCCCAAGAATGGTTATAGCAGGGTAGTGGCATCGTGACCATAAACAAATAAAAAAATAACTAGAAAGTGGATATTTAACTTATACACAACATTTGATGCTTGTTGGTGTGGAGAAGAAAGAATGTAGACTTATGAAGTAATATTCTTGCATAAATTTGCATTTAGATGGTTATTATAGCATACATAGAAGGAACCATTTGGAAACGGGCATCCATTTCATTTTAGACCCCCTTTAAACATAACGCATAAGGTAGACTCCCCAAAGTGGTAGCTACTGAAGTGCCTTAATATTGTTTTGGCTCTGCTGCAACACAGGGAATTTTGATCTGGTCTCTGATCATTACCAGCGTATTATGTAATCAAAACATGGATGCCAGGAAATTGACTTTGTGAGTGAAGTTTGAGAGCTGAATCCTGACACCCATTTTGAGAACACATAAAGTAGTTTATGACCAGAGACCGATCACAATTCCTTATAGTTCATGGAACTTTATCTGCTCCATATACTACCAGTTACATAAAAAGTGCAGGAGCATGAAGTGTTTTACTGACTTTAAAATCCTTTGAAAGCTGCTAAGACACTTAGCACTTTCAGATGGACAGCAAGCATGAACTTGAACTTTGAATTACAAGGGGTGTGAATTTTGGGTATCTGCAGCAATAGTACTATAACCAAATGTGCTAAGAAAACTGTAAAATACCATAACTTTTTACAGTTTATTTTACTATTTTATGTTTATTGTTGGCTTATGAAGCTTTCAGAGATTGTGAAACAACTGAATTTGCTGGTTTGGGAGCTAGAAGAAAGAATCACTAGGAAAAGCCGGTCATTATTATCATATTTCTGGAATTCCTGTATAAAGTAATGGAAAAAGAAGTCAAAATTCTGGAATGAAATTTCTCAACATTATTCTCCATCAAACTTTACCTTTATAGTAGACAATGAGAGGACAAAGCTGCGAGCTAGCTTTTATTTAAGACAGTTTCATTGCTGTTTGCCATACAAAACAACTGTAATTATTTTTTGTTTAGAAATTTCTGGAAATCTGTCACAATATTATTACTAGTTTTTAGTGTTACTACTTGAATTATGGTGATATTTTATTTTGTAATATAATATTTTGTTTTTGCAACAAAGAGCATCAAACTGACATGCTAGCTGCCAATATAATAATTTTCAACTTGAGTACACTAATACTCAAGTTTTATTAAATAATACATCCAAATTAAGCACTTCCATCCCATGTATATCAGGACTTTTAACTTTTTTTTTAAATGAAAAAAATAAATCTCCATAATAGCACCCCCCCCCCCAGCCAGCAGGGGCCCTCTCCCAGGGACTGGGCCCTAGGCGGCTGCCTTGGTCACCTAGTGCTGGATCTGGCTCTGCTTAGGAACCTATGTGCTCAGTGCAGTAGTCACAAATTGTATCATCAAAGTGGCAGTATGATGATTTGATCACCAAACATACTGCACATTGCAGGCACCAAATATGTCAAAGTAATCGATTTTAATATTAAAAATATCCTTTAAATGAATTGAACAAGTTTTACATTACACAGTCCAAATTTTTATTCTCTTGTTCTGTTAAAGTGCAGCTAAAACAACTTTACACATGATCTTTAAACTGCCAGTCAGACTTGAGCTTCATGACATTAATGTCTTTGACTGAGAAAATTGTGGCAATCAAACTGAAAGTTAAATTCTGGTAGTCAGAAAATGTGACAAAAGCAGAGAAGCAAAAAATATTGCTAAAACCTTGTAGGAATTTCCATTCTATAGCACAGAAATGTTAGAGCCCTAGACAGAGCAGACATTTTTACGCAAACTAATATACACCCCACATAACTTCTAGAAGCTTCATAACTAACATACCCCCTGTTAATAAATGCCCATGAAACAGGGACAGAATTGGGTTGGACTGCACAGCCAGACTTATAAAGACCCTGATGGTCATTAGCCTAGTATATACCTATGAACCTATTTAATTAAATTCATTTACAGCAACTTTTGAAACCTGCCACGGGTACAAGGTACATCTTGTCACCATTCCTTTTTGTGATTTTGAGGGACAAAATATGAGACTCAGCTGAGGCTGTGAGGCCATCTGGTTTGAGGATCTTCCTTCTCAGTGACGTGACAAATGTTACTGACCTCAGACTCTTCAGACATTCTCTTCTAGCCTAGTTTATTAATTCCACCTAGTATAAAAGCATCATTTAACTGTTAAGTAGTTTATTGCATTCTACAAGCACTCAATGCTTTATTGTCTGAATAAGTCTCATCAATATTATCACAATCAAATTGTTCTCTGGTTACTTAAATTGCAAAGTGTAACATCTTAGCTTTTAACCTCTGAGCACAAGAAATACTGGACAAAGCCTAAAATAACAGGGAGACAAAGGCCCAAAATAGGGACAGATTTTAAATATTGCTCTTATAAACTTAGAAAGTCGATAGAATAATATGATTTGTTAGCATCAATTTTCTGAAGGATAAGAAGTCTAACAATGAAATGTATGTCATTATTTAGTGACTTGATCCTCAATGATTTGCCAGAAAAATACAAATTTTATGAGGAACAGATCAAAAATATGAGGCAAAAATCTGGACATTCTGTGAAAACCTGTACATGTAACATATATTTTCATCAATTCCACCTTGTACAGTTTTGTTATAAATTCTTCTGTATCAGTGCTACTATACTGAATATTTAATGAAATCCCTACCTCTGACCTGTCTTCAGAGAGAGTTACTGACCTGGTTAATAAATTAAAAATTGATAGATGAATAGTTAGATAATCAGACAGATAGACAGCTAGCGAGCTTGATAGGTGTGGCATGCTGCTTGTTAATGATTTTGAACTTTTTACCTTGTTTTATTGAGAAGTTTGAGCATCCACTTGAGAAATTTGATGCTGGGTTTGAAGTAACTACAGGGAAAAAAATCTAACATTTGTAGATGAGTTTGTGTACTATATTGTCTTCTTATGTTCTTGTTGAGCGATTGCATGTGGCACGATGCTGACTAATGGGCATGGACTGGCGCACATGAAACTGAGCATTGGGAAAGGGCTGGGGCACATGATACCTACTAATGGACTATGGCTGGGACATGTCCTAGTGACTAATGAGCATGGCCTTAGGCACATGATACTGAGTAATAGGCAAAGGCATGGAGCAAGTAATACTGACTCACAGACAAGGGCTGGGGTATATGATAACATGTAATTAATGAGCTGAGGCTGGTGCACAAGAAACGCACTAACAAACAGGACCTGGAGTACATGATACTGGCTAATTAATGGATCCTGTCTGGGCACACAAAAGTCACTAATGGACAGGAGCTATGGTGCATGATATTGACTAATGGATTGTGTCATGGAGCACATGATACTGGCTAGTAATGGACTAGGGCATAGGCTACTGGCTAATAGACTGGGGCTTGAGGCACATTATATGAATTGTTAGGAGCTAGGGTATGATATGGTCAATTGGGAAGAAGCTGAGGCATATAATATTGAATAATGCTTTGAAGCTGGTGCAGATGATACTGACTAGCAAGCAGGGGCTGGGGCACATCAAACAGACAAATGGAATGGGGCTGGGTGACATAATACGGATGAAGGCTCTGGCATATCATGTTGACTAATATTCAAGGCTTGTGTCAAGTGATGCTGTCTAATTTGCAAAGGCATGGGGCACATAATACTGACTAAAGGACAGGGGCTAAGTTATATGATACTGGCTAATTAATGGACACGGGATTAGTAATGTGAAACTCATTAATGGACAGGAGATTGGTCACATGCTACTGACCAAAAGACTAGGGCATTGGGCATGTGATACTGACTAATGGAATAGGACATGAGGCACATGATACAAATGTACAGGGGCATGGGTCACATGATACTGACTAATAGGCAGGGGCTGGGGCACATGATATGTACTATCATAGGATCATAGGAGGTTACTAGGCTATAGGCCCTAAGGCCTCTACAAGCCTATGAGGCAAATGGTATACAAATGGATAGGGGCTAGGGCATATTATTCTGATGACTGGACTGGGGTTGGAGCATATGATAACTAATGAACTGGGGCATGGGGCAATAAACTGTCTAATGGGCAGAACTGTGGCACATGATACTGACTAGTGGACTGTGATTGAAGTATATGATACAGACTAATGGACTGGGACATGAGGCACATAATACAGATGTACAGGGGCCTGGGGCACATGATACTGACTAATGGGCAGAGACTAGGGCATATGGTACAAAACTACAGGGGCCTGGGATACATGATACTGACTAATGGGTAGAGACTAGGGCATATTGTACAAACATATAGGGGCCTGTGGCACATGATACTGACTAATGGGCAGAGACTAGGGCACATGGTACAAACATACAGGGGCCTGGGGTACATGATACTGACTAATAGGCAGAGACTAGGGAACATGGTACAATCATACAGGGGCCTAGGATACATGATACTGACTAATGGGCAGAGACTAGGGCACATGGTACAAACATACAGGGGCCTGAGGTACATGATACTGACTAATGGGCAGGGACTAGGGCACATGGTACAAACATACAGGGGCCTGAGGTACATGATACTGACTAATGGGCAGGGACTAGGGCACATGGTACAATCATACAGGGGCCTGAGGTACATGATACTGACTAATGGACTGGGACTGAAGTTCATGATATTGACTAATGGGCTGGGACATGAGGCACATAATACAAATGTACAGGGGTGTGGAGCACATGATATTTACTAATGCACTGGCACTGAAGTTCATGATATTGACTAATAGACTGGGACATGAGGCACATGATACAAATGTATAGGGGCCTGGGGCACATGATATTGACTAATGGACTGGGAATGAAGTTCATGATATTGACTAATGGACTGGGACATGAGGCACATAATAAAAATGTACAGGGGTGTGGAGCACATGATATTTACTAATGCACTGGCACTGAAGTTCATGATATTGACTAATAGACTGGGACATGAGGCACATGATACAAATGTATAGGGGCCTGGGGCACATGATATTGACTAATGGACTGGGAATGAAGTTCATGATATTGACTAATGGACTGGGACATGAGGCACATAATAAAAATGTACAGGGGTGTGGAGCACATGATATTTACTAATGCACTGGCACTGAAGTTCATGATATTGACTAATGGACTCGGACATGAGGCACATGATACAAATGTATAGGGGCCAGGGGCACCTAATATTGACTAATGGACTAGGACTGAAGTATATGATACTGACTAATGACCAGGGGCTGGTGCACATGATAGATGCATAAGTATGCAAGATATAGTTTCACATAAGCAGTAGCTTTATATTTCAAGTGTCTTACAATTGTATCCTGTCTGTACTGACAGATAGTTGAAGGAAAGTAAGTGCTGAAGGAGTTAAGCGATGCTATGTTTAAAAGTATAAGGTATCCATGGAAACCATATTAATCAACAGTATGCTCTGGCCTTCTCAGGCTGGGGGAGTGAGTCTTTGCGAGGCTGTCTGTGAGATAGTGTGTACTGATACCAAATGTTAAAAAGTTTTAAGCCAATAAATCTTAAGTACAGGTATAGTCTGTGTTTGAAAAAGCATATTGTCAAGTGTTCACATGAAGCTGTAAGAAAGGATCACAAGGACATCAAATATTTAAACATTTATCATTTGTTAAAACCTATGTTATGTCAAAGTTCTGCATGCATGAAATTTATAAGAAAAAGTATATAAATGAGATATTTTCCACTATTCTTTGAGACTGATCTGAAAAGTTTTAGTAGATAGTCTCCAGCACTGTTTATGAAATAAAAAAAAACACTTTGCAAATCCTGAAGCATTATTCTTGACTCAAGACTAAAACTTAAAATTCTGTGTTATTTCTTCCTTTAACAGAAGAAATCATGTTCATCTATAGCAAATGTTTTTATAATGCAGTGCTTATTAGATGTAGAAGCTCATTTTCAGGTTACTGAAGGTAGAAGACTTACAAAAATCCTGATGCTGGAATTGAGAGAATAAGAAAGTCGCAGGACTCAGACTGTGTTTTGACAAATCTCTTTAACAGAATATAATGTGCTGAAGCTTCAGAGCTGTATATTTAATTTAGAGGGAAGGTATGGGGATTTCATTCACCATCCACCATAATAAGGAACTACTTTTATATTTCTTTCAGACTTTTTAATGTTTCAGGCAAGGATATTCAATATTTTATGGGTTACATAAATTATCCAGATTTTTGTAATTCAGTACTCTGCAAAGTCCCCCCCACAAAAAAAAAAAAAAAAAAGAAAAAGAAATGATTGTCTGCCAGACGGGTCTATATTAGAACACCGAACTATCAAAATTTCGAGTGTTCCAATATTGACCCGTTTTCAGTGAACGCTGAAAATATAGAAGAAACAGAAAACCAAATTTTTTCCTAGGGAAAGACTTTGGTTGTTAGTTTCTGTTGCTTCGGTATTTTCAGCGCTGTGGTGGAAAGTTACGGGTCTGGTACAGGTAAGTATGCGATTGTGTGGACGTGAGGGTTAGGGCAGGGTAGGTGAGTTAGGGTTAGGGCACGGGTGAGGTGACTGTGCGATAGTGACAAACCTTAGGGTTAGGATTTGGGTTAAGGTAAGTGGATAGTTAGTGGTGTATGTATAGTTTAGTGTAGGGTTAGGTGTAAGAGTTTAGGTGTATGTGTGTGGATTGCTGTTTGTTTGGTGTGCATGTGTTGTGTGTATGTGTTTTGGAACAGCAAATTTTTTCCCTAGGAAAAAATTTGCTGTTCTGTATGTTCGCTGTTTTAAATTTTCGATTAATAGGGTTCGATATTAGAACACTCAAAATTTTGAAAGTTCGATGTTCTAATATAGACCCTGCCAGACAAACTGATGACTACCTACTTACATGTAGACTTACGCAACTGTATTCAAAGAGTTTTACCCAGACATTGCACACTTTCCCCAAATCTCTTGTTATAAGTAAAGGAGTTTCCTTAGTTAAACATTACCACACATGAAAGTGGAACTTTCAGATCACATTTTTGCATGCTGTCATTCCATGGAGTCATATGTATGAGTTACAATGTGTGGTATATAATTGACAAGTACTATATACTTACCACTGGTGATCTGATATTTTTCAGGAATGAACTGTTGGCTCATAATAGGTAGGGTTCACAGTTGTGATGCAGTTTAGGCAATGAACTATAGACAATAGAATTAATTCTTAAAGACTACCACTGGAAAAAATCTATCTATATCTCTGTCTCTCTCTCTCTCTCTCTCTCTGTACACATATATATATATATATATATATATATATATATATATATATATATATATGTGTGTGTGTGTGTGTGTAGTTCGATATTTAGTGGTTGATGAAACAGCGTTCAGTGTTTAGCCATTTCGATTTAATGATATAGACCCTTGGGAACTATTATACATATGACCTTGATGAAATACAAACAACAAGAACTGTCAGCCATATGGTACAAAATTGTTGGATCTCTCATTGCATCTTCAAGATGATAACACCACTGCAGGATCCTTGTTACATTATATTGGTTAAATCTGGTGTAGCCAGGTATAGACTTCTACAAGATGATACACATATCTATCCAATATTATGTCCCACTATAACCAGACCAAGACAATTCACATCTAAAGTAAACTGCAGCTGTGTCCAGTTTCCATATCCCTTCAGGTGACCTAGCATATAGCCAGTCCTATGACTATAGAATACACACTGTCTGGAAATAAACATGGGTAATACATTACAGAAGTTTCAAAGTGACAGTTATCTGTGATGGTTGTTTAATGCTACACAGGAACAGTTACCTAGGTGACACAGAGGTCTGCAGAAATAACTATGTCACTGAGCTTATGTAAGGCTTATGTCTTTTGGGCCTCATTCAATCTAACAATTAACTTTTGCATTGAGATGAATGTACTTACTGTGAACTAATGATCAAATATTATTTAACAGCTTCTATCATGATCTGTCCTTTTTGTGCACTCTGGTATTACCAATGTGGCAGACTAGCATTGTTGCCTCATACCACTTGGTTCTCTGGTTTGGTTCTTGGCTAACATACCTTCTTTGTGGAGTTTTCTGGGTTTTCCCTGGTGCTTCACTCACATCCAAAAGATGTGTCACAGGTGGACTGGAGCGCACATGTGTGCATCCTGCAACAGGCTGACATCATATCCAGTATTAATTTTTCTGTCTTGCAGGGAATGAGTGCTGAAATGTACAGTACCATATGGTGATTTGTAACAACTATAATTAATTGACACAAGAATAAAGTTTTGTAGTTCTGAAGTTTGGAGTTTGAAGCTTGAGTAAAACTTTAGAACCTTCAAACCACAACAGCCCACAGCTCCAAATCAGGTGAGACAAGGAAAATGATGGAAATAGGATTTCAAACTTTAATCTGTAATGGTTAAGCGCTTTCTTCTCCTTCAAGAAACTTCATCAGAACCTGATCTGATGAAGTCTCTTGAAGGAGAAGAAAGCGCTTAACCATTAAGTTTGGAATCCTATTTGCATCATTTTCCTTGTCTCACCTGATTTGGAGCTGTGGGCTGTTGTGGTTTGAAGGTTCTAAAGTTTGAAGCTTGAGTGCTGACATAGGCTTCATGTAACCAGAATGTATTAAACAAAAAAACGAGAATGAAGAAAACAATTCCATCCGCACTACAATATATATGATCACTAGGAAGCAAACCTTGTAACCTTTGTTGCTTATTCTGTGATAACTGATCTGCTCTCTTCGCTCTCTGCACTCAGCATAGTATCTCCTGTAAAAGCTACTGTTATGCTTTAAAACTGCTATGCACAAAATATGATTTATTAACAGTTTGGTAAATGAGTAGGTGGGCTGGTGAAAATTACTTTTTTCAGCCAGAGGAGCAACAAAACAGAAATTCAACCAATATAAGACGTAAGGATAGCAAATAGCAATGCATTTAGAGTAATGTTAGAAAGTAATAGGATATGCTCTAAAGCTAGGATGTTAATAATACTAAAGCATAAAACAGTATTTACATTATTTACAAAGTGATTTCCATCTGTTTTAAGAGAACAGAAGTTACATTACTATCAAAAATGCAGTTATTGCTATAGGTAATCCAATGCCAAGGAAACATTTACAGGCAGCTTTTTGTTTCAGATGCTCTTGTAGTTCTATGTTGAACCCTAGTGAATTCTTAGTTCTAACCTCTTCTCTCCTGAATTTTCTCCTGAATTGTTGAAAACAGTTACATATAAAACTATTATGCTCTTAGAAAAACTGTTATGCTTTGATTTTCATATATTAGACAGGGGATTACTATGGTCTGTACGTACGTATCCTCACTGTATCCCTTGTCTGTTATGCCATTCACCTTTTCTCCAGGCATGGATTTACTGAGCTCTACATATCTGCACATTACATGTCTGGACTGATAGATCATTTGTCTTATGAACACACTGTGAGCTCTGAATGTGTAATTATTATACCTGTACTTTCATGCATATTAGTGTAAATATGCCCTGTGTTTGTTATAGGAAATGACTGTACTGTGCTTCTTTCAGTATGCGTACATTCTTACGTATGAGATGCTAATGTTTTCTTAACAGTGACTCATCTTCCTCCATAACAATGTCTATAGGTTCGACTAAACATTCCATTCAACAAATTCATTCAAGACCTCCACAGAGAATGTCATTACTGTTTTTAACATGTTGTTGGTGGGGGCACTGTTAATAAGGTTTTGATCATCGGCGTGTCATGAAAGTAGCTTTTAACTTGTTGCAGAGGTAGAGATTTTGTCAGCTGCATTGTCCTAATGCATATTGATTTGGTTTTATAATGCATGAAAATTACATTAGGAAATGTGAATTTTTATGTATGCATGGATTTATTTATGTAGTTGTTAGTTAACCAAATAAACTCTCTAGCTTTTATGTTAGCAATGCGGGAGCACTGTCTGCTTAAGTGTAGGTTTTTTTTTCAGTGTCGTACTGCATGCAAGTAGAGACAGAGGGAATGAGACCCACAGTCGAGGAAAGAACCGTACTATCAGTTCATAGTGTTAATCTGTATTACAGCACTGCCAAATGTTTGTTGTGTTTCTAGGCATTATGGGCTGATTTAGATCTGTAACTGAAATCTGTAAGTAAAGGTTTTTACCAGTCATCATTTTCATGATCATGTGGATTTGTGCTCCCAGACAGAGTGATAACACTTGAGTGGTGTAAGCAGTCTTCAAATATCAAATGAGTTAATGCATTAGACATTCTGAGATACCTACTGTGTGTATTTTAACTACACTGCACTTGGAACATTTCTCTGTTATTATATGCGTATGCATGCAGTATTATGCACACACACATACAATTTATTATGAATTCTTACAATAGTATCTGCATGCACTGCATGCCATATTACATGTGTAGACTTGAATGTAGCAGTGCAAATTAAACATTAATGCTGAGTTAATGGTTTAATGTCATGACATTTAATAATCAAATCTGTTTTTTTTCTCTCAAGGGCAAATAAAACATGCAGTGTGTGCATACCTAACTGTGAAATCGTATGTTAGGATAAGGTCAGTAGGCGACTTTCTTCCTGACACTGTACCTTGACATATCAATCACGTGAAGTCTGATATCTAGCTGTATGATGCTGACTTGATGCAATACCTCCCCAGTGCAGAGCAATCCACTGTGCAGGCTGATTTCATATTCCGTCTCATAACTGCATAAACTGCATCCCTACGTATGGTAAGCAAAATTAAAAAAAAAGAGAGAGACACACACATGTACATACATATTGAAAAAAGAAGGCACTTCCTGCAGTAGTCACTACCAACATCAATTTACTCATGTCCCCTAATTCATGAAATTACTGTTGCCAACAGTGTTGTAATGACAAAAACAAATGTTCTCTGAAATTAGACCTTTTATCTATCTATCTATCTCTCTATCTATCTATCTCTCTATCTATCTATCTATCTATCTATCTATCTATCTATCTATCTATCTATCTATTAGTTAAACTGTGTTCTCTCCTCAGCTTATTCCTCTTGGACAACAGTGCTTGTGTGTGTACTGAATGTTTGACTAGAGAGGGGAGGTGTTTATCTGACCAAGGCTAATTGTGGGGATTTTTTTTATAGGTGAAAGGTAAGCAGAAATGCAATCTAGGCGTTGACACAGGCCTTGACATGCAGGGGCAGGTGTTGGTGTCCTTTTCCATTCAGAGCTTATACTGTAGTAGACTTCTTGTGGTTTCTGGAGCATATAATCATAAGGAGCATTTCTCTGCTAGGGGCAGACACAGTATTCTATGTTTCACCTTCTTTGCATGGAGGACATAATTGACATGCATGCTTATTTAGAGTTATCCCATTAAAGAGGCACATTGGAAGTAGCTTTCAAACATTCTTATTATTAGTCACTTTTCCAAGGCTGCCTCAGTGGAGGGTTTCCCCTTGAATGGTTGTTTATGTGGTTTTGGTATTTGGGAAAAATTAGAACATTCCCTAGTGCTAAGTGGCTGTTAGTTCCTTTTTGGTTGTGGTCTAGGGAGCAGGAGATTTAACTCACTCAGTCTGGCAACTAACTCTGTTTTTCATAGCCTCTGCATTCTCTGCTAGGACTCTGCTTCACTCTGGTAACTTGAATTTTTCACACAAAAACTTCCTTCCAACAACACCTGAGCATGCCTTCTAAACAGATTCCCAAAACCCATTTCTCCAGAAGAATTTCTTCCACATCTTTTCACTCATTATTAGAACAGGAGCTTTGATTTTTGTTTTATTACAGTTGCAAATCTCAGACCATTTAGGGGCATTTATGAGGGAAATCTGAGAGATAATTTTCTCACTTCAAGTTGACTGTTCTATTTGTTGAAATTCCACTGTTTGCATCAGCTTGGCAGTAACTTCAGCAGAGGGTCAAGCAGTGAGTTATTTACCTTCTTTTAGCCTGAAACCCTCATGGGGTCTCATGTTTCTCACAGTCCCTCTTAACTGATTAATCTCAACTATGATCCTGATTTTAGTTTTACAGCATTTAATACTGAACTTCTTTTGGAGTTTATAGTTTGAATATGAATCTAATGGATGTAGTCATGATTTGCAACAAAAACACTTACCAGTGTTACAAACCTTGGCTGTTTAGATTGAGTTTAAAGGAGAATGAACTCCAAGAGTCTATCATTTTATGTACTTTTTGTCTCAGTTCATCTTGAGCGTACATAGAAAGGCTCTGAGCATCTCTGGCAGTTTAGTGGACATAGTCTGAGTTTGCATTTGCAACTGTTTCACTTGTGCAAGATACTCATATACTATGAGTTATGATAGTGAAGAGCTTGTATTATTCAGCCATACTTTATATATACTCCATAGCACGATAATGAAACCCTGTGTCTGCTAAGATAATATAAATCACCTAATATTAAACGGGGAAGCCTGTAGCCTAAACAGACAGAGATGTCTGGTTCCCTGAAGAAGGACTTGCATTAACAAGAGTGAAGATTCCTGGAGATTGCAGTAACCAGAAGCTGCAGATTTACCTGTGGAGTACCAGCTGACCTGTAGAGTACCTAAAGCTGTAAGTTTACCTGTGGAGTGCTAGTCTACCTGTGGAATACTATAAACTGTATTTATTTGTGAAGCATCAGTTTATCACTGGATTTACCTAGTCTCTAAGTTACAGAAACTATAGGCAGCTTATTCTGTTGTGCAGCATCAAACAAAGGAACTGCATGGACTGACTGGATTTTTGAGAAAATTCAGTTTAACTTTTAGTGATCTGAACATTCTATTTCTGTACTATGAGTTTGACATACATGCAGTGCAATTAAACATCATTCCCATATTGTAAATAAGCTGTACAGAAATTGTGGAAAGGGTTTCATGTGGATAAGTATACTACACTGGTGGAGAATATGGACACCATTTTTATTCTTGCATCATTGCCTGCAAGTGCTGCCAACCTCTGAGTTAACTTTACCAGCAGACAGAGGGAGGACTGTTGTTCTTGAGTTATCACACCAAAATAGAGAGTGAGAGCACCGAGTGTTTGCTGATGTGTGAATTGTTGTCCTTTTGTCAGATAAAGTGGAGAAATGTATGTAGGCTCTGGTACAGACCAATGCTAACTTGAGCTGGCATATCATGGATCTTCAGGACAATAACCTATTTCTACAGGGGAGGTGCAAGATAACTAATAAACTCTGGTTAGTCTCCAAGTATATACTGCTTTGTTAGCATTTATACTGGCTCCACTGCTAAAGACATGAACGAAAGACAATGATATTAAGGCATACCGTGTTGCCTTTGAAATGTGTACCACTCAAGAGAAGTGGGACTAGTTTCTCTGGACCAAAACACCATCTTCACAACTGGCATGCAAAGCAATTAAAGCATATATGAATATGGAAAACACTGACTATATAGGCTATTGACAACCCCCCCCCCAAAAAAAAAAGAGCTGATTTCTAGGGCTAGTATGTCTTCTGAAACCAAGCCTTTCAATTTCATAATTGGACATTTCATTTATGTAAAACAATAAGAGCTCAGATGTCTGATTTAAACTGTCTTTTACATTTGTGACTAGATCCTGATGTTAACAGTATAAATAAAATGATAGTTATCCTAGCAGATGAATGCAAAATGACAGAACTGAGTAAATTACGTAAACAGGCTTTCGAGTGTGACCTTAAAGAACTCATAAATTAGTTGTACTAAATGAAAGGTTATTAGCCAATGAGACTCTGTTTAGGACTGAGAAGCCTAAGCATGTAACTACAAATGTGCAGATATCTGTGAACACCCAGAAATCGTCAACAAGTTAGACCGAGTATGTTTCAAATGTGGAAAGAAAGAGCGCAATGATAAAAGTCCTTTAATTAGTAATGCTGTGCCTAACATTTATTTTATTTATTTATTGGCATTTGTGTGCCAGGAAAGTCTGACTGAGTCACAAGAACCCATTTTTAGCAGAGGCCTGGAGAGAAAAGCTGCACTTAACACAGAAAAAAAAATCAAAACACATCAGATAAGAAACAGTTGAACATTATACATTTCAGAAATAAACAACATTATAAGGCACAGAGATATACTAAAATATGTTACAAGGAGAAAATAAGAAAAAAAACAAAGTAAAACATTATATACAATTCTGGAGAGCATCCTTTTAGCAATTCACAGTATATTTACAATTGACCCAAACTCATGAATTTTACTTATTACTAAAGGGGGGGGGGGGGAATTAGCATATATTAGTATAAATGGAGAGGAGGTGATAGGAAGAGGTTATATAAAGTAGTAGAGAGGGTAGGATAGCCCAGGTAAAGAGGAAAAACTGGAGATGGGTATACAGTCTTTAGGGGTGAAGAAGAGTAGACAAGATGTTCAGCCAAGGGTATAGTATGAATAGAACCATTAGTTTGATAGGTGGCCTTTCAGAAGATGATTGATGGAAAGGTGGTTTTTAATAGCCTGAGAAATAGAATTAAATTTTTCTGGCAACAGAGTAGCAGTAAAAGCTATTTCTAATTGCTGGTTGAGGTCTACAGATGGTGCGAAGTTGCTTATCATTACAACAAAGGGTCCGTTTGTGTGATAGGAAAGAAAAATAGAGCTTAGTGAGGACAGGCAAGGGATTTATAAATTATGCTGTGGACAGTAGCTAGTTGTACAAAGTCCAAGGTGTGGGGTAGTTCAAGCCAGTTCAAACTTTTAAGGGCCTTACAGTGATAAGTATAGAATTGTTTATCGACAGCAAATTTAGCAACTTTGTTGTAGCATATTTCAAGTTTAGTTTTAACAGATAACAGCAAGCTGGTATGGATAGGGACAACATATAAGAGTGAAGATAGGAGGTACATGGTTGCTAGGGTGGTTTTAGCAAGTTTCGGGTCAGCTTTTTTTCCCCTAAATTTGTTGAATGTTGAGTTCAGATCAGAGGTTCTCCTCAGTTGTCATACCAAGTGGTTTCATATGGGATACAATTTCTGTCTCTGTATTAAGTGAGATGATTTTGAAGATGGATTTGTCCTTCAGGTGTTCTTTGTGGAGGAATAGGAGTAGTTTTGTTTTTTGGGGGTTAAGTAATAATTAGACATTGTGAAGCCAGTTTTAAACAGAGGTGAAGACTTTTTGTGTGATTTCACGAAGATGCGCCAGAGTGTCAGATGAGGATATTAGTGGTGAATCATCAGCATACTGTATAAGTAATGATTAGAGGTCATTAATGAAAATGTTAAAGAGAAGCGGACCAAGACATGAGCCTTGAGGAAAACCGATGACAACGGGAAGGTAAGGAGAGAAAGTATGCTGCTATCTAACAGTTTTCTGTCTGTCAGATAGGTAGCTTTTAACCAACTGAAGTGAAGGAGGAGATAGGCCAAGATGATGCAGTTTTTGAAGGAGTTTGCTATTTAAGATGGTATCAAAGGCTTTGGAAAGACCTAGAAATATGGAACAGATACATTTGCCAGAGTCCCTTTTCTTGTTTATATTATTTAAAAAGGATAATTGTGGAGTAGTTGTAGTATGGCCAGGGCGGAATCCATATTGAGTACTGGCTAAGAGTTTTTGAATGTGGATACATTTTTCTAGGATTTTTGAGAGGGGAGAGAACTGCAATGGGATAAAAGTTAGAGAATTCTTTAGAGCTTCTTCCCTTGTGAAGTGGGATGACATACAATCTTTTCCAAAACATAAGATTCTTAAATGGATCTATTGATTAAGATACCTACTGGGTGAGATACGACTTTTGCTACCATCTTGAGGTATTCAGGTGGGAGGTTTTTGGCAGCTGTAGAGTAAGGTTTAAGTTTAAATAGCAGTTTTTTATAGTAGATATTATTACAGGTTTTAAGGCAAAGTTGTTAGGATTTGTGGCTGAGGATTGATTGTGTTCATATTTTCAGAGGTTAATGTGGTAGTGGAGGAGGCAGTTGGTAATATGGTATGGGTTTGTTTCTCTATAAAGTATTTACTAAATGTAGTCACTATTTTGGAGGGGGGGGGTTGAGATGGATATGGATCTCTTTTTGAGCCAGTATTGAGGAGCGTGTGAACAGAGAACCAGAATTCTTTTGGATAATTTTTATGATTAAGTTGCAAGTTGATCTTGGTCATAGTGTTGTTTCTCTTCCTTGTATATTTCCTTTTTAGCTTGATTATGAAGTTCCCTATATCACTGAAAGTTTTTTTTTTTATTTAGCCACTCTGTCCAGGCTTTGTATCTGGTATGCATAATGTTTTTGGTGAGGGTTGATAGCCAAGGTGAGTGTTTTACTTTTACTCTTTTTATATGTAGAGAGCAATGTTATTTAGGGTGTTTAAAAAGGCATTAAAAGTTGTAACTGCATCATCTAATGAGAGAGTTTTTAATACAGACCAGTTGAAAGACCTTAGGATACTGTTAAATAAATCTTTGTTAAATTGTTTGAGATTCCTATATGGTTTAAGTTGGTGGGTACTGGCTGGCTGTTGAGTGTTAGGTCTGTGTGTGTACACAGGAAGCTGGTCACTTAGGGAGTTAGGATAGGTTCCACTGGTAGTATATTTACTGGGGTCTGAGACTAAAATCCAGTTAAGAATCGTGCCTTTATTACTTTTGTTGTATCTAGTAGATGTTGTGATTAGCTAAGTCAGACCAAATAGATTTATGCAAGATGACGGATTGTCTGAGGTTACATTCTGCAAGTCAATAATGACATCACCCAGAATTATTTTTATGTAAGTTATTGGTATTAGATACCCAGGAGAGAAATTCTTCAAGTATGGGTATGTTGTTACTAGTGGGATGTAAAATTTTTTTAGAGTTTAGCTTTAAAAGTGTTATGAGAATTTCAGTTGAGTGAAATTTGTGGATGAAGTTGCAATAGGAGGAGAGGTTATAGGAGCTGAGGTACAGTAGGGTGACTCCTCCTCTATTTTTGTGTGATCACTCAGTCCTCATAATGTTATAGCCTGGAAGTAATATTTCATACTGGATTAAAGGAGGCATGTTTCAGTAATGGATAGGACATCTGCAAAATAGAGTGATAGCCAGGCATATAGATCTGTAATTTTATTACAAATATTACAAAAAAATTAATGTTATCAGACTTAGGCTTTTTGGCTGCACTTGTGCTTGATGGAGTGGGATACTGGTATGTGTGTAAATGGGAATTAGAGTGGATGGACATTGTCTTTGTATAAGAAGTAAAGAACGCATTAGAGAAGGGATTGCTTGCAACTGAAGGGGGGGTTATATAGGCTGTTATACTGCTTACAGGAACTGTGGCACTGAGGTTTAGGTTTAGGTTTAGATTAGTATGGCCAGGGTTTGGGTGTATGCCCAAACACAATTGAATCTTTGAGTTCTGATGCAAAAGTCTGGAATAATTTTTAAGGGTGGGTATGAGTGGGCGTTTTGTTTTGAGGGAGGTGTGATTACAGTGAAGTATTTTGTATTCAAGACAAAGAGTTGTGGAGAGATTGGAGAGGCTAGGAGATATAGTAGAACAGTTATTATAACTGTCTAAGTTAATTAGGAGGCTGGGTTTTGGTAGTATAGTTTAAGGGAAAATGATAGTATGTTAAGTAGGAGGTCAGTACTAGACTAAGAGGGAATAATATAAAGAGCAGCATTTTGTATACAAGAGTTACTGATTGGGGAGAGGCGGTAAAGGGCTAGCATTTAGGTAAAAGTCTTCAGATGAAAAAGTAGATGGAAAGGTGAAGGACTGGGGGGGGGTGTAAAAGGGTAGTGGTTGTCTGGGATATACAGAAAGACTTGTATTGAGAAATTCCTGGATTACAACAACCTGATACGATATACAACTGTCTCCAGCAGAAAAAATATATAATCCAGGCAAATCCGACCAAAGCTCTCTTTTATTCTTGTACATAAACCAACGATTGTTAAGCGCTTTCATCCAGGTACAACTGGACTTCTTCAGAACAACATTACAATACACCCACCTCCTTTTTATACAAAAGATTCCCGCCTAAAATGTAAATTATAACATTAATTATTCAATTAGAGAAGTACAAATTTAAAAACACAGTTCAAGATGTTATGAACTACTTTACATTTAAGTTAAAACATTTCAACATTAAATTAAAATCCATCATTTTTACATAAACCTCTCCTTTTGTTAGATGTAATTTCTAATAAAATTTCATACCTAATGTAAACTAAATACTTCCTCTACTAACACAAACATTCATTCTAGTCTTAACTGGTGAATAGATATAATGTTAGTGAATATGCCCTCCTTTTTAATTATTGTTGATTCTCACAAAAGTTGTTTTTAATTTTAATGTTACATGATTGTAATTAGAAATTATTTCATTACATACACTAAGCAAATCAAATATTTATTCTACAATATGCCTCTCTAGTATAGAAACATATGCATATGTTTATATATTTATTTATTTATTTATTTAACGTTACATGCAGCCTACCCTTGTAGCTTGATTTATATATTACTTGTTACCTACTATCTTAACAATGGCTTAGTAGGTATTACTTCGTTGAGTCCTGGTAGTACCGCCGCATTAAGTCTAATCTGCCATCTGACTTCTTTGTCACTCACTAGTGCCTTGATATTTCCTCCACGTGGGTTTGGTCTCACTAATTCCAGTATGGCAAACTTAAACCCCGTGCAACTGGTATTATTCATAAGATGCCTTGACAAAGCATTATTAGGATCCTTCTTTTTTATGCAGTACAAATGATCATATATTCTGTTTTTCAGATATCGATCGGTTTTCCCTACATAATAATTCCTACATGTATTGCACAGGGCTAAGTATATGACGTGCTGGCTCATACAGTTCCCATTCACAAATCTGATTTTGGTTTTAACATTGTTATTAAGTGTAATTGAATCTTTTTCAAGAATAAAGCTGCAGTAATTGCAGTTGCCACATTTTTTAGTGCCAACCTTCACACTTTTAATATTGCTATTATTAGAGTTGTAATTAATTTCTAAAATTCTCTTTATATTATTTCCTGTTTTATATACAAAACTAGGAATACTAGGTATTTTTCCTTTATACTACTATCACTTGTTAGAATATTCCAATTGGAATGAATTATGCCCTTGATCTCATTACTGCATGCTCCATATTTCAAGATACAAGCTTTATAATGTCTCTTTTCACTATTTCCCTTTTTACCATTTACATTGTGGCATGGTGGTCCTTTTTTATTTTCCAGACCTATCCCTAATAAGGGTGGGTATTTCTGACCCCATTCATTAGCCACGTATGTTATAATGTCTGTTACCATGTCCCTTGGATAACCCTTTTCTATAAATGCTCCACCAATAAAGTTTAGTTCAGATAACATACCCTCCTTTGTTGTTGTCATTCTTGCTGCTCTTATGCACTGTCCTTTTATAATACCTCTTTTGGTGTTATATGAATGGGCACTATCATAGTGTAGATATCCATTACTATACGTTTCTTTCCTGTATATTTGTGACTGAAAAGATGTACCATCATTGGAAATATACGTATCTAGGTAATTAATCCCCTCTTTATCCATTTTATATGTAAATCTTAAGTATCCAGTTGTTTGATTAATATACCTCAGGAAGTCGGTCAATTCATCACTGCTGCCTTTCCATAGGATGAAAATGTCGTCCAAAAAGTGAACATACGTTGTTATTGATTTCATCCAAATGGAATGCAGCACAAATTCCTCCCCCCAATCTAATAGCACAAGGTTGGCATATATGGGGGCACATGATGCTCCCATAGCCACTCCTGATACCTGTCTAAAATATTCACCTTCATAATCGATATAATTGAAATCCAACACTAATTCCATAAATGCTGCAAGCAAGGAGATTTCATCAGAGGAGAGTCCATTCATGAGCTCTCAGGGTATGGTAATACTATTACCAGAGAAGAAGTGGATAAAATCCATTCTGAACTAGCGATCGTCAAAGGGGAACTGTCACGTTTAATTGAACTTCTCACACCGCCTACTACCACTTTAAATGGTAAAAATCTCGCTAACGCAAACAATGTTCTGATGTCATCTCGTTCCTCCATGGGCAATGGCAGCGACGCGGATATCCCGAATGGGCAGAGGAGGTATTCCTTACCGCTTTCGTCTGACTGTACGCCGAGGAAAGGTGAAATTCATGGTCCGAGCAATTCGGAAAATGTGTTCAATCTAACAGGAACTAAAGAGAACAAGGAAGAGGACATTTATTTAATATCGGGTGCCAAACCCAAACAAGCACTACCAACAAGGACTTATGCTACAACCGAAAAACTAAAAACTCATACCTGTCACAAAAAAGGTACTGTTTTTCAGTCTTCCCCTGGGGGAAACAATAATATATTTAACAGTGACAGGATAATGCATATGTCATTCGAATTTAAAACTGGTAATGAAGTGAATGCAAAATGTAGAGACGAACAAGATAAACCTGTAACACTCAAGAAAACGATTTTTTCATTTGGTGACAAACTAAATAAGATAAAAATGTTACAATTGGAAAATATGTATTTGCGCAAATGTATTGATTGTAATGTAATTCCTATGGGCTTACGTTTTTTTAAAGAGCCAATAGGTATAGAAATGAATGAAGACAATGTTAAAACTTGTAACAGCATGTTCGATGATTTTGGGAAAAGATTCATGAAATTTATAATAACAAATAATGATACGAAATTGAGTAGCCTTTTGTGTGAGGCAGAAGAAATGAGTAATAACATAACCATGGATTTGTTATTCCCACAGTGGGAAGCACTTTACCAAAAACAGTATGATTATGCAGAAACTAATAGCAAAAAAGTGTTTGAACGGAAGAATAGGAAATTACAAAGAGATATCCTTCAGTATAAACAGGGGAGGGCCTATAGATGGAAAAGCGGAAACACTAGAGGCAAAAATAATATATATGGGAAAGAGAGACGAAATTCCCATAAGCCCCACACCCATGAACAAGATTTTTTATGGGAGAATGGGGAAGTGGAAAATTGGCCAACCCTGAAAAAACAGGGGAGGGGGAACCCTCGATGGAACAGTTACAGACAATAATAGAAATATGGAATAGTGAGCTTCATGGTGTAGGGGAGATGTCAGTGACAGTGTCAGAAAGGCAGACACCTGACCCTATATTCCCTAACATATTAGAAGTAGGGGGGGATGTTAAAATATATAATTATACAGCTCATAACATCAACCCTGAATCATTACAAATTTTGACTAAGGGAATGAAATACATCCCAGATAGGTCAATGGACCTTACTGATACTTTGGTTGAGACCAAATTGTTTCTTAGGAAATTAAATCTTGGAATATTCTTCCAAAATGACACAGAATATAGATATAATGAAGGATTAAGAAAGAAGAGTACCTTTACCCCCCCGCTTGCCAAAACATTAATTTCTTTTGAGAATGTTATAAATAAGGAAATATACTCGTTGTATAATAAAAAGAAATATAACACCAAGCATAGAGCAACCAACCACCAGGCTATTTTAGCTCTGGAGAAACTTAATGAGAATAATGTAAGAGTAATGGCAGCAGACAAGGGGGGAGGGGTAGTATTATATGACAATACTAAATATAACAAAAAAATTTTTGAAATACTTTACAATACTGATCAATATGAAGTATCATCATTAAATGAAGTCAATATTTCATACAGACGTATTGACTCATATCTGGAAGAATTTTTATTAGATAATAGAATAGACGAAGATTTGTACAAATATTTAAAGGTGGATTTTCCCATATTGGCAACAATTAAAGGGATCCCTAAGATTCATAAGAACCTATCTGACCCTCCCTTTAGGCCTATTATTTCTGGAAGCAACAGCAAAGTATTCCCTTTTGGGAAGTATATTGATTATAAATTAAAACATATATATACATCTATAAAGCATATAATCAAAGATTCGTGGGAATTTCTGGGATTATTCACACATGATTTATGGCACTCAGAACAGCTGTTTGTTACCATCGATATTCAAGATTTGTTTTCTTGCATACCCAAAGTGGAAGGTTTAGAAAGACTTATGTGTAGCTTGCTGAAACACAGTGGACTCTCCTCTGATGAAATCTCCTTGCTTGCAGCATTTATGGAATTAGTGTTGGATTTCAATTATATCTATTATGAAGGTGAATATTTTAGACAGGTATCAGGAGTGGCTATGGGAGCATCATGTGCCCCCATATATGCCAACCTTGTGCTATTAGATTGGGAGGAGGAATTTGTGCTGCATTCCATTTGGATGAAATCAATAACAACGTATGTTCGCTTTTTGGACAACATTTTCATCCTATGGAAAGGCAGCAGTGATGAATTGACCGACTTCCTGAGGTATATTAATCAAACAACTGGATACTTAAGATTTACATATAAAATGGATAAAGAGGGGATTAATTACCTAGATACATATATTTCCAATGATGGTACATCTTTTCAGTCACAAATATACAGGAAAGAAACGTATAGTAATGGATATCTACACTATGATAGTGCCCATTCATATAACACCAAAAGAGGTATTTTAAAAGGACAGTGCATAAGAGCAGCAAGAATGACAACAACAAAGGAGGGTATGTTATCTGAACTAAACTTTATTGGTGGAGCATTTATAGAAAAGGGTTATCCAAGGGACATGGTAACAGACATTATAACATACGTGGCTAATGAATGGGGTCAGAAATACCCACCCTTATTAGGGATAGGTCTGGAAAATAAAAAAGGACCACCATGCCACAATGTAAATGGTAAAAAGGGAAATAGTGAAAAGAGACATTATAAAGCTTGTATCTTGAAATATGGAGCATGCAGTAATGAGATCAAGGGCATAATTCATTCCAATTGGAATATTCTAACAAGTGATAGTAGTATAAAGGAAAAAATACCTAGTATTCCTAGTTTTGTATATAAAACAGGAAATAATATAAAGAGAATTTTAGAAATTAATTACAACTCTAATAATAGCAATATTAAAAGTGTGAAGGTTGGCACTAAAAAATGTGGCAACTGCAATTACTGCAGCTTTATTCTTGAAAAAGATTCAATTACACTTAATAACAATGTTAAAACCAAAATCAGATTTGTGAATGGGAACTGTATGAGCCAGCACGTCATATACTTAGCCCTGTGCAATACATGTAGGAATTATTATGTAGGGAAAACCGATCGATATCTGAAAAACAGAATATATGATCATTTGTACTGCATAAAAAAGAAGGATCCTAATAATGCTTTGTCAAGGCATCTTATGAATAATACCAGTTGCACGGGGTTTAAGTTTGCCATACTGGAATTAGTGAGACCAAACCCACGTGGAGGAAATATCAAGGCACTAGTGAGTGACAAAGAAGTCAGATGGCAGATTAGACTTAATGCGGTACTACCAGGACTCAACGAAGTAATACCTACTAAGCCATTGTTAAGATAGTAGGTAACAAGTAATATATAAATCAAGCTACAAGGGTAGGCTGCATGTAACGTTAAATAAATAAATAAATATATAAACATATGCATATGTTTCTATACTAGAGAGGCATATTGTAGAATAAATATTTGATTTGCTTAGTGTATGTAATGAAATAATTTCTAATTACAATCATGTAACATTAAAATTAAAAACAACTTTTGTGAGAATCAACAATAATTAAAAAGGAGGGCATATTCACTAACATTATATCTATTCACCAGTTAAGACTAGAATGAATGTTTGTGTTAGTAGAGGAAGTATTTAGTTTACATTAGGTATGAAATTTTATTAGAAATTACATCTAACAAAAGGAGAGGTTTATGTAAAAATGATGGATTTTAATTTAATGTTGAAATGTTTTAACTTAAATGTAAAGTAGTTCATAACATCTTGAACTGTGTTTTTAAATTTGTACTTCTCTAATTGAATAATTAATGTTATAATTTACATTTTAGGCGGGAATCTTTTGTATAAAAAGGAGGTGGGTGTATTGTAATGTTGTTCTGAAGAAGTCCAGTTGTACCTGGATGAAAGCGCTTAACAATCGTTGGTTTATGTACAAGAATAAAAGAGAGCTTTGGTCGGATTTGCCTGGATTATATATTTTTTCTGCTGGAGACAGTTGTATATCGTATCATATACAGAAAGACGATGAGATGATTAAGAGATTATGTAATATATTGTGGCGAGAAGTTTTAACTATCTTGCTACTGAGCAGCAGTCTGGATAAGGTTTGGATGAGAGGGAGGCTGAGATGATTAAGAGATTAGGAAATTATATTGTGAGGGTTGGAGTTTTGAACTATCCTGATGTCAAGTGGTGAAATCTGTTACGGGGTGGGGTATGGTGCAGAATAAATGTAGAGTTAAATGTGATTTTTAACCAGCATGCTAATAATGAAAATGCAATTGCTGTGCTTATAAATAATGTGATTTTAACCAGTTTGCTGATAATGAAAATATACCATCGGAATGTGATAAAATAACTATTAGGGCAGTAGAATTAATATATTTTCACTGTGCCTCCACTAAGCTAATCAAATATATATTATTGATCGATTAAAAGGAATTATAAGGGTAACTAGATTCTGGGAGCATGGTCAAATTTGGTAAAAAAACTTATACTTGCAATCATAGCACATATAATGAAAAAAAAGTAATTAATATATGTTCATGGAGATAGGAAAGTACAACCTGTAATACACAGAAACTAAGACATTTTTGGCTGAAATACTGCATCCTATAATTTTAGCAGATAATTTAACAAATGGTGTAGCAAGAGGTCTGTACTTTCCTCAATTCAAGACACTGTAGAAATTGTAGGGTGACAGAACACCATTCTACGGTCAGACCATACTCCTCATAAAAATATGTGGGGGGGGGGTGCTGCAACTGCCCGACAAACTATCAAGAATACAGAATTGTGAACATACTCCTCAAAAAAGCAGCCCAACAGAATTTTAAAAATACACAATCCTGATAAAGAAATAAGGACAGGTGCAGAAACTCTAAAAATAACCAAAATCTGATTTTGTTCAGAAGGGAAAGACGAACCTATGTGTTATCTGAAGCCAGTTACTGATTTCACTATTAGGAAAACCCAGTTATTCAGCTAGTATAAGGAATTAGTGCAGACAATGAAAGGGAAGAGCCTTTAGTATGTAATCTACAAGCTTGTAAGAAGATTCCAGTCAGTAAAGGAATGAACAGTGTCTGTGTAGAGACAAGGAAGGAAAGAACCATAATTATAAATTCACCAAGGGAAGAAAAGGCACTTATTCTAAGTATTCCCTCTGAGTGAAATGGTAAATGTAGTACTTCCACATAATTTTCTATTTCGTAATAAAGTTTTAGACAAAAAGAAGTAGAAATGGGTGCCAGTATAGTACCAAGTTATGCAAATCATTTTTATGCGCACTCGGGAAAACATGTTTTTACATCTTCTTTTATGTCTGACAAAAATTTCACAAGGTTGACCCCATCCTAAAACCATATTTTGAGTTGCTATACATGGTGGAGAAAGGCAAAGAAGAAATATTACACCAATATTGGTTATAAAACCTTTTAGAATACTTCCATAGTATTCACAGGATTCATTGGAGTTTCACTGCTTATTCTAATAACCCCTTCCACCTTGTTAATATCCACCCTCAGACTTTATAACCTTCCTCGTGGAGGAGATTAGTCCTGGAATAAATTTGAGAGCACACATATCCAGTCATCCAGGCTGAATTTGAATGAAGCAAAGATGTTTAATATCATTGTTATGCAAAGAATACATTTTTCGTATGCATCTGTTGATCTTAGCCAACCTAGTTTTATGAAGAGTAGCTAGATTAACAAATTTGATACAGTTCTATAATTATGCTTGTGAAGCCTTGGATACGGGTACTAATGTTAGAGATGTATAACGTTGGATACGGGTATTAATGTTAGAGATGTATAGCCTTGGATACGGGTATTAATGTTAGAGATGTATAGCCTTGGATACGGGTATTAATATACGGGTATTAATATTAGAGATGTATATTTGGATCATTAAAAGCATTTGCTGGCATTCCACACAGTACAATAATTAATTCAGTGATAATTTGTCAGATTTAATAGAGTGGTTTTATAAAATGGATTAAATATAGAGAGCTAAAAGTGTATTTTGGTCCTTTTAAACTTGAAATGATCATTTGAATGGGAAATTATGAGTAAAATGAGGTCAGAGAACACAAAGATGTAGGTGTCTATGAAAGTTTTAATCCATCCTTTAAGAAAAAAGTTAAATATCATTAAAGCAAAAGTATTGGGTGTAATAAATAAAAATAGTACAGAATCTCCATGACTCTTGTAAGTTGTTTACTTTCTATATTAGACCAAAACTTAAAATGCAACTACTTATGTGATGTGTATAAAAAATAAGTTTTGTTAATGCTTGAAAGCAAGCTAAGGAAATTTACTAAAAGAACTGCAGGCTGCAAACATATTTCTTATCAGTAACATTTGAAAAAACTTAATTTAGTCTCCATTAGTTATTGATGGTTACAAAACAGATGTGTTTGGCTAATTGAACCCTTTATGATGAAGAAATAATTAAGAATGTTATTAAAAATTGCATTACTTCAAACAGTTAAGAGTATCATGGGGTTGAAATTATGAGTCTACTACAAGCGCTTATGCGCTAGTAACTTGCTATTCACTTGCTCACTGTCGCTTGCACTAAATAGCAAGTGCCCTAATTCCCACTAGCTTTATCCTGTTAATTACCTAGCCATCCCACTACTAGATACTACTGAGCTGCATAGCCCTACCACGGCCCTAACTCTAACCCTGAAATTCACGTCTAGTCCTTAACCCTTCCTGAATCCTTGCACCATAACCTGAACCTTAACTGTAACACTCTACTCCTACTTTCTAACCCGAAATCCTGGATTTTAAATATTGTTTTTATAAACTTAGAAAGTTGCTAGAGCAACAAGTTTTGCATTAACATGCATTTTCTGAATGATATGAATGTAATTTCCATATAGTACATCGTGAGTAACTTCTGTTTTCCAAAATAAATAAATAATATTACACTTTTTAGCTTTCAGTTTAAGCCCATCTTCCATATACTAAGTATTAATTAAGGTAAGCTCTTTCTTCTTTACGATGTAAATATCTGAAGGATTTTTGGCTTTCAACAACACCTTCATCTTTAGTAATGATGGATGGTAATGGAATGAAATCTGGGATGAGTCGTGCTGAAGCAGATGTTTTGTGGATTAAGTTTACCGAGAACTTGCTTGCTAGTGTGTCTGTGATGTTGGGGACCCTATTGAACAGACATTCAGGGCAATGATAAGTGTTATTCTTTACTTTTATAACATTGTTAAAAAGGATTTGTAGCTATCCTTTGTTTCAGAAGATAATCTCTGTACATGGGTTGCTTTACTGGTTATTATTTTTTTTTTTTGGTAATATTTCATATTATCCCAATTCTGAATAGTTGCCTTACTGTACAGTTTAAGGAGTTTTTTTTTCTTGTTATAAAGTTTGTTTATATTGGTTGGCCAATAGATGGCTTGTTTTTAAATTTCCCTTTATAGTTGGCTTTAGTTGGGAATGCTAGACCTATGCATTTGTCTAAGTGGGGATAAAACTCCTTAGCAAAGTTGGCTGCTGTGTTATTGTCAATGGTAGTGATGTCATAAGTAAATTCAGAGATTTCATCATATAATTGTAAAAGGATTTGCCCAGTTGAAGTCCTTAAATTTGGAGACATGGTTTATAGAGGAGGTGGTGGTTTTGTGAGTGAATGCCTTGAACTTGTGGTCTGACTTAACTGGAGAAGGAGATATTAAGGGAGTGAAACAAGTAGAGGCAATATTAGTGAGGACTAGATCCAGAATATTATGGCCTTGAGTGGGTTTGCTATTTATTCCAGGTGAATTTCACTGTGTGGTCCAGGGAGTGCCTGTTTACCTTATGTTGGAGGTACAGGTGCTCCAGTCTATGGCTTGGTAGTTGAAGAAGCTAGGATTATGGAGTTATTGTTTATAGGAATTTCTTCTGAAACTTCCAGGAATATAAAATGATGATCCAGAAGCATGGAGAGGATTATGTAACATGCTATAAACTGGTATCCTGTCTTATCCATGGAAAAATGAAGTTCTAGGAGTTAGGTTTATGGATAAAACCTGGTCACTGAAAAATATGAAAACACCACTGCAGTTTCCACCAGGCCTGAAGACATGGTAAGCACAAAAAACAGGTATGAAGAATTGCTTTCTTTACATTTAAACCAAGTGTCTGTAACTGCACATACATAGGCATCTTCCAGATGTAGGAATGCCTCAAGATCGGGCAGTTTGTTATTGAAGACTAATCACAATCAGAAAAGCCACCTTAATGTGCTCCAAATTAGGGTTTGAAGAATTTGCTAAGTTGGGATGTCCATTAGATGGACTGTGTCTAAAAAGACAGTATGGGGTCAGGAAGGGTTTTTGCCACTATTCAGAAACCCTTGAATGAGAAATGCAGGCCATACCTTGTAAAACAAGGAGGACTATTTATTTTCTTGCACCAGGCTAATACATACTGGATCCCACTGGAATATCAATAGTGATTAAGCCAACTGATAAACCAATTATCTTCGCTTTATATCTAGGGATTATTCTTGGTGAAGGCAAGATTCTTCTCGGGACCTTAGTCTTGTCTGCATCTATCACATGCCTAGAGAGTTATGTCTTTCCTAATTTTGTGCCCCAGTTATTCACTGCCATGTGAATCACCACCACCATGCCTTAGTTAAACTTGTGTCAGGAAAGAGTCTAGGGACCCTTGCGATATCTGCAATCCTGGTACCCCAAGGCAGCTGACAGTAACCCTATCATTGTCCAGCCCAGTGAGTGTGTAATCTTTATGCCTAAAAATTGAGTCACTAGTTACTAATACATTCTTATCAGAAGCTAGTTTATCATTAGCTGACTGAGTGCAAGTAGGTTGCTGGTGACTTTTTTGTAGGTGTGTGTGGAGTAGGTGAGTTGAGGGACTTTGGCTGAGGCCTGTTCTTACAAGTTCTAGAAGGCTTTTCAAGGATCTTTTTACAGCATCGACATATAATGTTACAGTGTTCTGTTTTAAAATGTGGTAGTGGTAGTTAGGAACAGTGTGCCTGTATGATACTTATTGTCTATTCATGTTTATGAGAGGGATGTTAAGTATTTGCACCTTACATAGACACTGCTTTCTGTGTTAAAAAAGAGTTCATTGTCAGTGAACATAAGGCAGTTGCTACAGTGTTCTAAGATGCCAAGTGCTTGAGATTGGTGATGGAAGAGGAACAAGTTGCTAGCCCCCCATATTATCCAGTGCTTTAAGCTTTATTTGTTTAAGTGCACAGGGAAGCTAAATGTCACCTGGCTAAATGGGGTCAACAGAGAGAAGCACAGTATTCTGGTGGTGCCAGTGTAGCTAGAAGCAAATCTGAGTAGCCAAGATAAGATAGGACAAGCTAATACTGGTCAGAGTGTAATCAAGAGCTGACAAACCAGGGAAACAAGAATGGTTTGAGAGAAGTAATGTAAGGGAAAAATAAAAATGTGCTCACTATTTACTACTCAGCTACAAGTATGGTGGCACTGTGAGGACAGCAGCTCAGTGATGGGCCGCACTATAACTAAGAATTCCTTAAAATAAAAGAAAGAAAGATGAGAAACAACCAGCAAGCAATGTCAGGAGAGCCAGTAGTGCTCAGACAATTAGAATATGTCAGTAGTTAACCTTCGCTTACAAGCAAAATTACTGCAGTTTCCAAGATGGCGCCAATGCCTTGCCGAGCAAACTGTATTAGTTAAAGAAAGAAATAATGCAGTTACAGCTTAAATGCTTCAAACAGTTCCAGCAACAGAAATATCAAAACAAAATAAAGTGCAATATAGTTTTTAATTCACGGCTGCAGAGTTACTTAGAAAAATTGTCAGATAGGTGGAAAATGTCTCCATACCAGCGCATGAGGTGCAACTTCATAGGAGTCCAACCACAAAAGACTTGTGATGTAACTAGCACATAGCTATATTCTGACAGGACACTTAGGGAAGACAAAAAACAAAGCTAGAGGTTTAGCTGTATTATATTGATCTGCTGTAATGAAAGACAAAAGCTTTGCTCATCTTACTCAGAATATCTAAAACATCACACCCTGGCTTTAGACATACACTGATGCCTAAGTCTATTATTTGTGTACTATGCAGGCAAATAGCAATGGATCTTGTAGGTACATTATTGACCGTGTTAGTGAGTATTCTAAAGCAGTACCACTGTGAAAAGCCAATTCTATGTCAATAATCAAAGCATTAGTGCTACTTTTCTCCAGGGTAGGGATTTGCAAATAAATACTCACAGACGAGGGAGCCCTATTCTTATCCAGGTTAACACATCATCTTTGTCAGTGTTAAAGTAAAACAATTAATAAGTTCAGTGTATTGTTCCATCCAAAAAACACATGGTGGGCTAATTGAGAGTTTAGTAAATCTCTAAAACCTATGCTGAAGAAAAGCATAGGCTGGGATAGTAAAAAATGGGGACCACCTACTTCATAAATTTCTGTTAGCTTAAGAGATGTACCCCAAGCTTCAACACAATTTAACCTCTTTAAGACGCTAGATGGGAGACATCCCTTACGTTCGCTGGACATAGTAAAGAAAACTTGGGGCAAAGAGAAAATCCCATTTAAAAAGAAGTGACAGCAAATTTTATAAACTTGTAAGTTAAGTTTAAAATGTTTATGTCGGAAGTTAATGAACACATGCAGAGAGCACAAAAGATGAAGTAGAGGGTCTATAACAAGAATGCTGGACTCAAGGTATTTAAAATATGGGAAAAGTGTTAGTTCCATATGCTGAAAATGCAGTTTTAGTAAGACAGCAAGGACCTTTCAAGGTGGTAGAGAAAATGACCAACATGAAATGGCCAACATGAACTACAAAATAAGGCAAACTTGAGAGAGAAGACAAGAGAAGATACATCACATAAATGTTTAAACCATGGAGGGAAGCTGAAGCTCCGGTAACCTGCACTGAGGCTGAGGTAAACATCAGTGTTAGGGTACCAGGGAATTATTTTCCTTCTGTTCCAGTAGGTGACACATTGTCTAAAGCTGAGAAGCAACAGTTTATTTAGAAATAGTGTTGTTTAGTGAGCTACCTGGTAAAACAAATTTAATACAGATTCATACTAAAACTGTGGCAGGATAGAAGGTAAACCTAAAACCATGTAGGCTACCAGAGTCCTAGAGAAAAGCAGTAAGTGAAGAAGTGAAGACAATACTGAGATTATGAGCTGTTATGGAGTCCCAGAGTAAATGAAACAGTCTGATTATGTTGGACCTTCAGCCAAACAACTGCATAAGATTTTTTAATGATTTACAGAAACTGAATTAGATATCCAAAATTGACACTTGACCAATACCTAGACCAGATGAGCTCACAGAGAGGTAGGCAAAGTAAAGTTCTTAACCAATCAACATTTGACTTAAGGAGGGGGGGTGGTGCTTGAAGCTTCCCTTTACTATTTAAGCCAAAGAGAAGACATCATTCTTTATCCCCAAATACCATTCTGCTATACTTTCTTAACCTGTAGACTTCACAGCTCTCTTGTTAGTTTTCAAAGCCTCATAGATAAAGTTCTCAAACCTCACACTAGATACTCAGCTGCTGATATTGTTGATATAGTAATTTATTCAGAGGACTGGGATTCACATTTAGTCAAAGTACAAGCTGTGTTGAACTTAACAGGCAAGACATAGTTAATAGTGCAGTAATAAGCTCTGTATAACAAAAGACGGGTAGTTAGGTTATGAAATTTTGGAAAGGATTAAATTCCCAAACAGACAAAATAGAAATGGTTAAGAAGTGGCCTATACACAGTATCAAATGGCAAGCAAAAGCATTTTCAGACTTAGCAGGCTACTATTGAAAGTGCATGCCTGGATTTGTTAACATAACCTGTCTCCAGACAGACCTTACAAAACGGTAAGGCCCACATCCCGTTAAGATGGACTATAGCAGCAGATAAGTCTTTTAAACAAATGAGCTTAGACCCAGTTTATGTTGCCCTGACTTCAATAAAATCTTTGTTATATACACTGATGAATTTGAAGTTAGAAGTAGACAATGACTTCCCTACAATTTCACCCCAGTAACTGGCCATGCATCCTGCTAAGGTTATACCAACAAAAGAACTTCAGCTAAATTATATAGAATGGGCTATATCCATTCAACCATTTAGGTTTACTGTTAAGCATAGGTCAGGTAAAAACAAAACAAAACACAAACGCAAATGGTTTATCCTGGCCCTATATCCCAACCTATTTATGATAAAACTAGTGGTTCTATAGTGTTACAGGGATGATAATTACTAAAGTGAATTAATTTCTTCCTGAACTTGTCATAATCTTTTTCTCTTGTCATTGAAACAACTCGGGGGAGTGTGGAGGACAGATTTCACAGTCAACTTTCCCTATAGTGGACATCAAGTGTAATCTAATCTGAAAGTGTTATCTCCTAAATAATGTGAAAATGGTCCAGCACTGCCTTGCAGACTCTATCAACCCCTTGCTTGTGCTGCAGACTGCTTTGCTAGTAATCCATACCTTCAGGATAGCAACTTTCTGGACCAAATGGTAGCTTCATTTTTAAAAATGCCAAAGCATTAAATTACATATAAAACATAACTCATTTATGCTGTAGTCCACATGTTTGACTTATGGCTTTTTCCGGTTAGGGGTCACCACAGCGGAACTATGGTCTGCTCATGATTGGCAGTGGATTTTTACTGTGTCGAGTTGCCAGCCCGACGCCCAACCTTTAACAAAGGAATGCCCATTCATGCTCGCACCTACCTGCATGTCTTTAACATCACTCGACCGTGGGGAGGACATGCAGACTCCACAAACAAGGCGCTCCAGCCGAGAATCGAATGAGAGAACCTCTTGCTGTGAGGTGACAACTGTAACCGCTGTACCACCGCAGCTGCTGTAGTCCATGTGTAATATGTTATCATGACCATTTCAACAAATGTACATAAGCCTTTCAGCTTTATAACATTTTAGGCCCAAAGTTCAGCCTCACCTTATGAGCTATACTGTTTTCACTGTAACAAACTTGACATGAAGAATGTTATCTTTTCAACTAAAAAGCAGTAATGTTAACTGGAGGAAATTTATGGTTTCTAGTCTTAAAAAAAATCAATAATGCAGTTTTCCTCCTTGTGTGTGTAAGAATGTTTAGGGTTTGGGTGTAGAGGGTCTGTTGGTTTCTTTATTTAAGTGAATGTTTGTTTTTAATTACTCCAAGACTACTATACGATGAGAAATATCCCTTCTCTCAAGATGCAGAAACCTCACATCTGATTTTATTAAATAGGGGCTACCGAGGCCCTTTGTATGGGAGGTGTTTCTGTTTTATTTTCCACTTATGTTACTCATTTTAAATTACCAAAAGGAAATAGATTTCATTAGCAGAATTCGTTTTTTCAAAGTATTAGTGAATCTCACATCAGCAAAATATACTTCAGTTCACCCTCATTGTGAAAATGACCCCCACAGGATGACTTTGAACAAAATACGACAATGCAATCATCTCTTGTGACCAGGTAATGCAATTAGATTGCTATAGTTTATTAAATAAGGACCTGTGGTAATGCTGCTGAAAATATAGGAGGGAATGCATTCACAACTGCAGAATATATGTTTTGCTTAATTATATTTTTAGTATTTTAACCTCAAGCTTGGAATGTAACCTTTTATTCACTGTGCCAGTTTATATTTGATGAATGAAATCCCCGTATGAAAAGGAAAGAATAAGCTGATTTGCTTAATCATGAAATAGTCTCATAGTAGTTATATGGTGAAAGTTTGTGTCAAAAACATTGTGAAATAGTAATGTTAGAAACCTATCCCTGGGATTCATGACTGCCTAAGTGATTACTGTTCTGAGTGAACAGACAACACATGCATAACTCACACCTTCTTCCTCCTAATTTTAGTTTTCCCACTGATTTTCTTGCCACCTTAAATATCTTGGGGGATTCATAAACATTACTGCAAGGTGTAAGCTACATGCCACTCAGCATAATCTTTCTGAATGACTAGAAAGCACAAAAAATATGATAGGGATGTTCTTCGATACAGATCATGGCTGAGTCTATAGTATAGACTCGAAGGTATAGAACGCTGACAACCTTTTCATCGACACATATGTGTCAAACATCGACTTCAGTGAACAGCCACATCATTAATTTCTTTCCAAGGGAAATAAATCAATAGGCCAACTATGCACAACACAGCATAACAAACACTATGAAGTGGGGGGGGGAGGCTGTGCCCCCCACTGACCCCCTAACTAAATATACTAACTCTCAGATTGCACTACAGGGGGAAAAGGGCAGATTTAAAACAATGGCCAACCAATTTATTTCCCTTGGAAAGAAATTGATGATTTGGCCGTTCGCTGAAGAGGACATTCGACACATATGTGTCGATTAAAAGGTTGTTGACATTCTGTACCTTCGAGTTTATAATGTAGATCCATCATGGACACTTAGTTTACATTCGCCTGTTTTACTGCTACTTTAAGTGATTTCTGCATTTTACACTGTTTATTGCACTTTAAGTTACTAATTGTTGCAAATTGTTTCTGTAGGCTACACACTAAAGTGCGCTAGCCGATTTACAGCATTTATAGCATTTACTGTCTGTTTTTTTCCTTATCTCTGTAATAAAACAAATCTCTTGTTTTCCCGCCTTACTGAACTAGAGTAGTCCAGTTTCAGAGTTGCTGATCCCTGGGCTTTGTTTTTAGTTCCTGTTACTGATCCATTGCCTTATTAGGAAGGAGGAAGTTTCTTTGCTTACCAGTGGGAGTGGGAAGCACTGAGCAGCCTTTTGTCCAAATTGGTGAAGTTTCAGCCAGAAACTAGTAGTCCATTGGTCGTTTGGGCCAATTCCTAGCTCCTTTCAGCCCCCTGCTATAAAACACGCTAAACACTCGTTTTCCAGCTTGTACCAACTCAGCACAGATCCTCGTGGTGGCCTGCAGAGTGATCCAAGCAGCAGAGAGCTAAAAGAGTGACTTTCTACCAGATATAAGTATTTTTGTGGCTTTCCCACTGTTATTAAGCTAGCGACTGCATTTCGCCTGTTTTACTGCTACTTTAAGTGATTTCTGCATTTTACACCGTTTATTGCACTTTAAGTTACTAATTGTTGCAAATTGTTTCTGTAGGCTACACACTAAAGTGCGCTAGCCGATTTACAGCATTTATAGCATTTACTGTCTGTTTTTTCCTTATCTCTGTAATAAAACAAAAAATCTCTTGTTTTCCGCCTTACTGAACTAGAGTAGTCCAGTTTCAGAGTTGCTGATCCCTGGGCTTTGGGCTTTGTTTTTAGTTCCTGTTACTGATCCATTGCCTTATTAGGAAGGAGGAAGTTTCTTTGCTTACCAGTGGGAGTGGGAAGCACTGAGCGGCCTTTTTGTCTGATTTGGTGAAGTTTCAGCCAGAAACTAGTAGTCCATTGGTCGTTTGGGCCAATTCCTAGCTCCCTTCAGCCCCTGCTATAAAACACGCTAAACGCGTTAGCTGAGTTGCCACTGTTGCACACAAGAGCAGCGGCGGTTAAACTATTCGGGACATCTAAATTCCACTCTTCAAATTTTCCCTTAGAACTACCTTCCTCGAGCTGTACTGCTGATCTAACCAGCATATCCTATAACTGAAAAGTTCATATCTACTTGATTCCCAAGTAGACTGTTCTCTATCTGTAAAGCCTAGCACTTACTCCTACAGTACTTGCACCTTGATAAAGCACTCTTATTATAGATAGTACCCCACCAGCCTAAAACCCACTTCCCCGAGTCCTTTGAAAGTCTCTTTATCTACTACTTCTAGTATGTCGAGGATCAGTTGCTAGTGTCCTCTCCAGCTCAACTGGTGAACCTGGGAATATTGAGGCAATGTTACAATTGCCTCATGTACACAGACAATCCTCTCCTTCTCCCACAAAACACAAATACATGCGAGAGATGCAACTATATGGCCAAACTGGAGGCTGAGCTCTCTCAACATAGGACTGGCAAGACCAGACAGGAGGAGAAGGTAACCACACACAATACATACCCAGTCACACATGGTACCATCACAACTTCAAATCATACACATACTCACACAAAGACATACTCGGAGGCTCTGTTCAAAAATTTACCAAAACAGCAGAGGCCACCAAAGCAGACACCCAAACAACTACCACCTCACGACCCAACACATGCAACACATAGACCACACAGTCAGAGTGTCAAACAGTCACAGCCCTTAAGGCCAAACAAAATGCCAGACACACTTGTCATTGGTGATTCCATAGTCAGACACACTGACGTCCCGCTCACCAGACTGAGTAAGGAGAAGGTCACAGTAAGCTGCCTGTCGGGCGCTAGAATCTGCCACATAACGCAAGCACTCAGGTCTCTCAACAGCAGGTACAAGTACGACTCAGTCATTGTCCACGCTGGTGTCAACGACCTGAGACATACCTCCTTGGACTACATGAAAAGGGACATCGAGGAGCTCTCTGATTATGTAGCCCAGGCAGGTATGACCCTGACCTTGAGCAGTATCCTACCTTCATCTAGAATGATGCCACAATACAGTGATAAGATGATCAGCTTTAATAATTGGCTTAAATTCTGGTGTCATTCAAAGGGATCCAATGTCTGTCTGCCTGGGATGACATGCTGGACAAGCCACGCTGCTTCAAGGGACGGCTTGCACCTGTCACCCTGGGCTTCCGGATATTGGCAAAGGCTCTTGCCACCCCATAGTGCCTTTTTAGGCAAGGCTCAAATTCTAAACCTACCACCCTAGAACACCAATAGGAAAAAAACTAAGGGTAATGCTGCTCAATGCCAGAAGTCTCAATCTCAAGATGCACGCACTCGAGGCCCTTCTCAATATGGAGAACATCGATGTCTGTGCTGTGACAGAAACCTGGTTCAAGGCTCCTGAGAGCACCCCAGCACTAACAGGTTTCACCTCATATCATGCGTTCCGGCCCCAAAATCCGGACAACACCAAGAAAGGAGGGGGGGTGTCCATATTCATAAAGGACACCCACACCTCAAGGTTGGTGGCAACGCATGATGCATCGGAGACCATCCAGGTGCAATTAACCATAGACAAGACTGCTCTGCAATTTGTAGCATGTTACAGGCCACCCTCTCAAACTCAGGAACCTCACATGGCCTTCCTGAAAACATTGGAGGGGATAAATGTATCTCCAAGCACCATCATACTAGGTGACTTCAACTACCCTAATATAGACTGGGAACACTACTCAAGCCCGAACACTCTAACCCAAAGATTCCTGGAGTTCATAAACTCAAATGCCATGGAACAACTAGTCACCATCCCCACAAGAGGAGAAAACATACTTGATCTCATCATCACGAACATGGGATCAAAATGTTCAACACCGAAGTATACCCTCACTGGTGAGATCAGATCATAAACTAATCTCGCTGGAGGTCCTCATCCCGCCCCACCTGAAACAAAAAGACCACAGTGAAAAACTTCTCAAAAGCCGATTTCACACTTCTAAAAACTAGTGTGGTCTCCTTTAAGGCCCCTGAGCCAGTGGTAAACATTACTCAAACCGCTGAATCACTTACAAATGCCTTCTACCAGCACCTACAGGACTGCATGGATCAGGCAATCCCAAACAAAACTAAGACTCTCTGTACCAAAGGCAAGCATCCAGTCTGGTGGACCCCAGCCATAAACAAGCTCTACAACAAAAGGAGGAAGCTACTACAAGATAGAGCAAAATCCTTGAAAGGTAAGACACCTTTGATCATTATAAGTAAAAACTAAGAGCTCTCATAAAATCATCCAAGGCAAATTTTGAGAGAAAAATCGCCAAGGACTCTAAAGACAATCATAAGGCCTTCTTTAGCTATGTTAGAAACCTAGGAGGAAACTCCCAGATATGCTCAGAATTAGTTCAAAATGATGTGAAAATTACTGAACCTACACACATTGCTAACATACTGGCTGACAGGTTCAGTGCAAACTTCTCCCCCTCCCCAAAGGAGAGATATCTATTCCAGAGGATTGTAGCCCCCAAACATCTCCAACGCCCAGGTGAGAACTGCCCTCACTAAGGCAAAAAACACAGCATCCATGGGACCGGATGGTGTCCCCGGCTGTGTGCTTCATGAACTCAATGAGGAATTAAACCCACAGTTAGGACAGCTGTTTAATCGTAGCCTCACCTCAGGATACGTACCCAAGGAGTGGCACATGGCGACTGTGGTCCCACTTCATAAGGGCGGTGCCTCCACATACCCTGGAAATTACCACCCCATTAGCTTGACAAGCCTTATCTGCAAAGCCATGGAGAGGATCATAATGGAACTCATAAATAAAGACATAGGGAACTTGCAGACTTTGGATCCAACCCAGTTTGGCTTTGTCAAAGGCAAATCCTGCCTCTTAAACTTGGTTGACTTTTTCGAGACAGTCACCAAGGCCATTGATGAGGGAAAGGCAGTCCATACAGCCTACCTCGACCTGGCAAAGGCCTTCGACACAATACCCCACTCAGGTATGCATATACGTCTATATATTTGTTCACTGTAGCTGGAATTTATTTTGCGACTGAGCTAGGTACCCCATACATCAATAGATAGTTTTGTTTTATCATTAGGTACAGGCTTAGTATTGTTGCGGATTGTTTATCTCTTCACATTTTTCATTTGACCTTTTTAACTTAGAATGTTGTTATATTTAGCACCAACTATGTACATGGAAGTAGTTGCTTTTTTTTGCTTTTTTACTAGTTAGGGACCCTATCATCTATGGAGCTTTATACTTAGGTATTATTATATGTGTGCTTTGTGCTAATTTCAAGCTTTATTGTGTCAATTTTTATGTGTTACGCCTAGCATTCCACTATTTATCTGTTTTTATCTTTTTATTTTGTATTAGTTAATGCCATCTCTGCTATGTTCAGCGAACACTTTAATAAGTGTACTCATTAATATGTACACGTTTCATTGTTTTAAATAGTGACACTTTGTGATCAATATATGCTTCTAGGGCATAATCGTGCTTACAAATACTGTCTATTTTAGGCACAGGACAGCACGAATATAGGCTCACCTTTTTTCTTAGAAATTTAAACATTGTTTCTGTTGTTCAGTACTTAGATGCTTAGAACGTGCTCACCGCACGTTGAGTTACCATAGCGCATGAAGTTAGGGTGTACTCAATTGCATTCAGAGTTCCTACAGCACACGGCACTTTACAACTTGTAAACAGTTTGTTTTACGTGGAATCTAAGAGGTTCCTATTTGTGGAATTTTTAATCTTGGACAACAGCCTTTCACCGATATGATGAGGTCTGACTCCTTGATGAGGCACATCGCGAAATACATTATATTCGCTATGTTGTTTTGTGGTAAAGGTACGCTTACATTTTTAGTACAGAGTTCTCGCTATATTAATTTTTTAACCTGATATATGCAAAGTTGCATTCGACACACCACTATCTTAGTAGAGATGCTAGATATTGAAACGCGATAAAACTTGCTGTTTATCTAAGGATTTTAATGTTTTTAACACCATGAGGAGAGAGAATGTTCAGGGTTTTTAATGAATGTAGCAACAGTTTTTAATGATTGTAGAATGATATAGGACCAAGCACAATGCTCCTTTTATTTTTAGAATATATCAGGGTATATGCATATTTTTACTTATTTGCATGGACATTCTGATCATTAATTGTATATTTGGATGGAAGTATTCCTTCTAAATATTGTTGCATTTAACTATGTTAACTTTTTTGAGTATCTGTTCCTTTAAGACAAGATAACATGTGACATATCAATTTGTAATGTCCAATAGGAAGCTTAAGGATGGTTTAAAAATGATTCAAACAGTTTTATTCATTGTTTTAAGAGTCTGAAGAAGCCTTTGGCGAAAGCGCTCACTCATTGGAATAAACTTTATTATTTTTTATGAATGCATCTTATTTGAAGTTCCTTTGAATCTCTGCTTTTCGTTTCATTGCCACTGGAGGGTCACACACTTGGATTTGGATCGACACATATGTGTCAAACATCGACTTCAGTGAACAGCCACATCATTAATTTCTTTCCAAGGGAAATAAATCAATAGGCCAACTATGCACAACACAGCATAACAAACACTATGAAGTGGGGGGGGGAGGCTGTGCCCCCCACTGACCCCCTAACTAAATATACTAACTCTCAGATTGCACTACAGGGGGAAAAGGGCAGATTTAAAACAATGGCCAACCAATTTATTTCCCTTGGAAAGAAATTGATGATTTGGCCGTTCGCTGAAGAGGACATTCGACACATATGTGTCGATTAAAAGGTTGTTGACATTCTGTACCTTCGAGTTTATAATGTAGATCCATCATGGACACTTAGTTTACATTCGCCTGTTTTACTGCTACTTTAAGTGATTTCTGCATTTTACACTGTTTATTGCACTTTAAGTTACTAATTGTTGCAAATTGTTTCTGTAGGCTACACACTAAAGTGCGCTAGCCGATTTACAGCATTTATAGCATTTACTGTCTGTTTTTTTCCTTATCTCTGTAATAAAACAAAAAAATCTCTTGTTTTCCCGCCTTACTGAACTAGAGTAGTCCAGTTTCAGAGTTGCTGATCCCTGGGCTTTGTTTTTAGTTCCTGTTACTGATCCATTGCCTTATTAGGAAGGAGGGAAGTTTCTTTGCTTACCAGTGGGAGTGGGAAGCACTGAGCAGCCTTTTTGTCCGAATTGGTGAAGTTTCAGCCAGAAACTAGTAGTCCATTGGTCGTTTTGGGCCAATTCCTAGCTCCTTTCAGCCCCCTGCTATAAAACACGCTAAACACTCGTTTTCCAGCTTGTACCAACTCAGCACAGATCCTCGTGGTGGCCTGCAGAGTGATCCAAGCAGCAGAGAGCTAAAAGAGTGACTTTCTACCAGATATAAGTATTTTTGTGGCTTTCCCACTGTTATTAAGCTAGCGACTGCATTTCGCCTGTTTTACTGCTACTTTAAGTGATTTCTGCATTTTACACCGTTTATTGCACTTTAAGTTACTAATTGTTGCAAATTGTTTCTGTAGGCTACACACTAAAGTGCGCTAGCCGATTTACAGCATTTATAGCATTTACTGTCTGTTTTTTCCTTATCTCTGTAATAAAACAAAAAAATCTCTTGTTTTCCCGCCTTACTGAACTAGAGTAGTCCAGTTTCAGAGTTGCTGATCCCTGGGCTTTGTTTTTAGTTCCTGTTACTGATCCATTGCCTTATTAGGAAGGAGGGAAGTTTCTTTGCTTACCAGTGGGAGTGGGAAGCACTGAGCGGCCTTTTTGTCTGATTTGGTGAAGTTTCAGCCAGAAACTAGTAGTCCATTGGTCGTTTTGGGCCAATTCCTAGCTCCCTTCAGCCCCCTGCTATAAAACACGCTAAACGCGCGTTAGCGCGGAGTTGCCACTGTTGCACACAAGAGCAGCGGCGGTTAAACTATTCGGGACATCTAAATTCCACTCTTCAAATTTTCCCTTAGAACTACCTTCCTCGAGCTGTACTGCTGATCTAACCAGCATATCCTATAACTGAAAAGTTCATATCTACTTGATTCCCAAGTAGACTGTTCTCTATCTGTAAAGCCTAGCACTTACTCCTACAGTACTTGCACCTTGATAAAGCACTCTTATTATAGATAGTACCCCACCAGCCTAAAACCCACTTCCCCCGGAGTCCTTTGAAAGTCTCTTTATCTACTACTTCTAGTATGTCGAGGGATCAGTTGCTAGTGTCCTCTCCAGCTCAACTGGTGAACCTGGGAATATTGAGGCAATGTTACAATTGCCTCATGTACACAGACAATCCTCTCCTTCTCCCACAAAACACAAATACATGCGAGAGATGCAACTATATGGCCAAACTGGAGGCTGAGCTCTCTCAACATAGGACTGGCAAGACCAGACAGGAGGAGAAGGTAACCACACACAATACATACCCAGTCACACATGGTACCATCACAACTTCAAATCATACACATACTCACACAAAGACATACTCGGAGGCTCTGTTCAAAAATTTACCAAAACAGCAGAGGCCACCAAAGCAGACACCCAAACAACTACCACCTCACGACCCAACACATGCAACACATAGACCACACAGTCAGAGTGTCAAACAGTCACAGCCCTTAAGGCCAAACAAAATGCCAGACACACTTGTCATTGGTGATTCCATAGTCAGACACACTGGCGTCCGCTCACCAGACTGAGTAAGGAGAAGGTCACAGTAAGCTGCCTGTCGGGCGCTAGAATCTGCCACATAACGCAAGCACTCAGGTCTCTCAACAGCAGGTACAAGTACGACTCAGTCATTGTCCACGCTGGTGTCAACGACCTGAGACATACCTCCTTGGACTACATGAAAAGGGACATCGAGGAGCTCTCTGATTATGTAGCCCAGGCAGGTATGACCCTGACCTTGAGCAGTATCCTACCTTCATCTAGAATGATGCCACAATACAGTGATAAGATGATCAGCTTTAATAATTGGCTTAAATTCTGGTGTCATTCAAAGGGGATCCAATGTCTGTCTGCCTGGGATGACATGCTGGACAAGCCACGCTGCTTCGCAAGGGACGGCTTGCACCTGTCATCCTGGGCTTCCGGATATTGGCAAAGGCTCTTGCCACCCCCATAGTGCCTTTTTAGGCAAGGCTCAAATTCTAAACCTACCACCCTAGAACACCAAAAAGGAAAAAAACTAAGGGTAATGCTGCTCAATGCCAGAAGTCTCAATCTCAAGATGCACGCACTCGAGGCCCTTCTCAATATGGAGAACATCGATGTCTGTGCTGTGACAGAAACCTGGTTCAAGGCTCCTGAGAGCACCCCAGCACTAACAGGTTTCACCTCATATCATGCGTTCGGCCCCAAAATCCGGACAACACCAAGAAAGGAGGGGTGTCCATATTCATAAAGGACACCCACACCTCAAGGTTGGTGGCAACGCATGATGCATCGGAGACCATCCAGGTGCAATTAACCATAGACAAGACTGCTCTGCAATTTGTAGCATGTTACAGGCCACCCTCTCAAACTCAGGAACCTCACATGGCCTTCCTGAAAACATTGGAGGGGATAAATGTATCTCCAAGCACCATCATACTAGGTGACTTCAACTACCCTAATATAGACTGGGAACACTACTCAAGCCCGAACACTCTAACCCAAAGATTCCTGGAGTTCATAAACTCAAATGCCATGGAACAACTAGTCACCATCCCCACAAGAGGAGAAAACATACTTGATCTCATCATCACGAACATGGGATCAAAATGTTCAACACCGAAGTATACCCCTCACTGGTGAGATCAGATCATAAACTAATCTCGCTGGAGGTCCTCATCCCGCCCCACCTGAAACAAAAAAGACCACAGTGAAAAACTTCTCAAAAGCCGATTTCACACTTCTAAAAACTAGTGTGGTCTCCTTTAAGGCCCCTGAGCCAGTGGTAAACATTACTCAAACCGCTGAATCACTTACAAATGCCTTCTACCAGCACCTACAGGACTGCATGGATCAGGCAATCCCAAACAAAACTAAGACTCTCTGTACCAAAGGCAAGCATCCAGTCTGGTGGACCCCAGCCATAAACAAGCTCTACAACAAAAGGAGGAAGCTACTACAAGATAGAGCAAAATCCTTGAAAGGTAAGACACCTTTGATCATTATAAGTAAAAAACTAAGAGCTCTCATAAAATCATCCAAGGCAAATTTTGAGAGAAAAATCGCCAAGGACTCTAAAGACAATCATAAGGCCTTCTTTAGCTATGTTAGAAACCTAGGAGGAAACTCCCAGATATGCTCAGAATTAGTTCAAAATGATGTGAAAATTACTGAACCTACACACATTGCTAACATACTGGCTGACAGGTTCAGTGCAAACTTCTCCCCCCCACCCCAAAAGGAGAGATATCTATTCCAGAGGATTGTAGCCCCCAAACATCTCCAACGCCCAGGTGAGAACTGCCCTCACTAAGGCAAAAAACACAGCATCCATGGGACCGGATGGTGTCCCCGGCTGTGTGCTTCATGAACTCAATGAGGAATTAAACCCACAGTTAGGACAGCTGTTTAATCGTAGCCTCACCTCAGGATACGTACCCAAGGAGTGGCACATGGCGACTGTGGTCCCACTTCATAAGGGCAGTGCCTCCACATACCCTGGAAATTACCGCCCCATTAGCTTGACAAGCCTTATCTGCAAAGCCATGGAGAGGATCATAATGGAACTCATAAATAAAGACATAGGGAACTTGCAGACTTTGGATCCAACCCAGTTTGGCTTTGTCAAAGGCAAATCCTGCCTCTTAAACTTGGTTGACTTTTTCGAGACAGTCACCAAGGCCATTGATGAGGGAAAGGCAGTCCATACAGCCTACCTCGACCTGGCAAAGGCCTTCGACACAATACCCCACTCAGGTATCATCGAAAAACTCATCAGCTTGAATGTAAACCCATACATCACAAGATGGGTTGCAAACTGGCTAAGTGACAGAACCCACAGGGTCAGAGTTGCTGGAGCCATGTCAGACTCAAAGCCTGTCACAAGTGGTGTCCCACAGGGCTCAGTCCTGGGTCCACTCTTGTTCGGCATCTACTTTTCTGAAGTACAAGCAAACACAGGAGGGTTATGGCTGACAAAGTTTGCAGATGACTGCAAACTGGGCCATAGTCGAAAACACATCTGACACTGATATCCTCCAGATGCGCCTCACAGACACGGATAACTGGTGCCAGAGCCATGGCCTGTAGTTACACGCCAAAATGCATAGTCATACCCTTTGGGAAAAACAAGGTTACCCCTAGCTACCATATAGGTGGCAATCCACTGAGCACAGAAAAAGTCATCAGGGATCTGGGGACCCAAGTTGACAGTAGCCTTCGCTTGACACTCATGTTGCTAAAGTAGTTAGGAAAACCTTCTATATCACCCACCTGATCATGAAGGGATTCACATCTAGATCAAGGGAGGTCATCGTCTCCCTGTACTCATCACTCATTAGACCTATGATTGAGTACAATGCCCGTTCGAATTTATCTGACCAGACACCTGCTGCAGCTTGAAAGGCCCCAAAAGTTCCTCACCAAAAGGATAAAGGGTCTCAAAAATATGTCTTATGCTGCCCGACTGAAAGAACTCCAGCTCTATTCAGTCTCATACCGCTTGCTCAGAGGTGACCTGTGCCTGACATATAAGGCCATGTCATACCCAGATTTGATGAATATGCTTCACCTCAAAAATCTAGATCCCTCAGAACCACAAGGGCGGAGACTTAAACCTTGACACGGTTATAAATAGAACGTGCTGGAGGGACAGATTCATCACCCAGAGACTCCCTATGCTGTGGAACAAAATCCCGGTACATGTGAGGCAGAGCACCTCGCTGGCCTTGTTCAAGAGGAATCTTGACCAATGGATGGGAGATCGCAGATATACCCCAGGGATTACTTCAGTGTCACTGCTTGACAGAGGCACAGAAAAATGATAGGCATAGTTTTTATTCAAACTAAAGGGGTGGCGAAAGCCACATAACTATGGGCTAGGCTTATAAATGCCCTTGGGCAGATAACCTAGTATGAACCTATGAACCTATGAACCTATTTAGTGAACACTTAGTGTAGGAGTTAATGAATTTGGTCTACAAATGTAGCCTTATAATTTTATTATCCATTATGGTTTTGTGGCGGCTGATGACTTCAAATCAAAGGAGGGGCTGGAGGAGACAGCTGAATGTGTGGGACCAATGGGAAGGGGCGTGACCAACTAGAAAGGGGAGGAGCTATGTTCAAAACCACAAAAACTGGAACTTTAATTAGATACGCTGCCCTGGGTGCCAAACCATCATTATGAGAGTCCAATCAAGACAAAATGAAGTGTAGAAGAAAAAAATATTTCAATGCATTGGCTACATGACAGCTTACTTAATAGCTAGATGATAACAAAAAGGTTGTGAGGCATAAAAAAATAAATTACTTTGTAAATACATTACTGGAATGCCAGTCAAAATCAAGTATAAGAAAAACAAGTAGCACTCAACTCAAACCACTTCTCCTTACACTGCAGTTCTAATTATAATTTATATTCAGCTTTATAAAAGTACCAAGTAACATGCTCAAAATAGCAATCTCTGTGATAGCTCCACTTGTAAAAATGTTTCTTATCCAAAAAAGACCTGCTGCCTGACAACTACCTACTTGTTTCATGGGGAAACATGATCAAAGTAAAAAATGAAAAACAAACAAGAAAGAAGCTCAAGATAAATTGCTTAAAAGATTATTGCACAGGTTATGGACCACACATGATAGATTGGCATTCTGTTTAGTTTACGGGTAAAGCCTGCAAAGATGACTGCAAGTCTCCAACAAATGTAATGAGCTTCTGAAAATACTGTAATCCTGTCCTTTACTACAAATACTGTCATATGCATGTCAATACCTAAGGCTTATACATTATCTAGTTATGTAAATATTCTCTGCATGGCAACAGCAAAAAGGCTTTCAGTGTTAGTAATTCTTTAACAGTATGCTTATTAAAGCTTACTTTCATCTTACAATCTCAGACAAGTTTACCTGATGGTCATTAAAGCATTGCTACTTAAACACAGAGGATCAGGCACTGAAACAGCATGCATATTCTGAATAATAAGAAGCATAAATAACACTATAAAAATATGACAGAAAACCAGAACATTCTGTAAAATCAAGGACAGATGAAAAGCCACTGTAGTACTTGTGTCTACCTTGGATGGGGGAATACTCCTCACACTTACACTGCATAACTGCTCCTTGCCTTGCTTGGACACATCCAGAGTCACTACATGGGTGAGTGGGGTGCAACAAGTATGTCACAATATATAATGTCTCTGGCTGATGGTGATGGCCCTGACACATTTGTCATACCTCTCAGCCTCAGAGCAATTAATCTGGACAAAGCCATACATAGAAGTGGGTCAAAGGCCCAAAAATAAGGACAATTTTTAAATATTGCTCTTATAAACTTAGAAAGATAATAGAATAGTAGGTCTTGCATTAGTATAAATTTTCTGTAGGGTATGAAATCTGAAACTCAAATGTCTGTCATTATTTTATAACTTCAGTCTTTAATAATTTGCCACTAATTTGCCACAAAACCACAATTTTATGTAAAACAGAGCAAAAATGTGATGCAAAAATATAAAATAGCCACACAATACATCTGGGAACCTGTCAAAGAAGGGACATTTTTTTAATATTAGTACTGTAAACCTGAGCAGCTGACAAAATAAGAGAATCTACATGCATTTCTGAAATAAAAGTAATCTATAACTCTGATCATTGCAGTTATTTATTAATTGTAAGCCCAACACATTTTCTTCCAAAATTGCCATTTTGTGGAGGGATTATTAAGGGGAGGGCAACATTCTGAGCCAAAATTGGGGACAGTTGAGAGGTTTGGATATACCTAATTCTATAAAGCGATTTATTTGCACATACCTCTCAACCTCTTAATGCAGGAAATCTGGACAAGGCCAAATATATTGGGGGAACATACAAACAGTACTAAAACTTGCTCTTGTATAAACTTAGACAGTTGATAGTATAACATGCCTTGCTTTAGCATGCATTTTTCTGTGGGTTATGAAGTCTGAAACTCAATGCCTGTCATTATTTAGTGACTTCATTCCTAAACGATTTGCCAGAAAACCACAAATTTTATGAGGAACACAACAAAACAAAAATATGAGGCAAAATTCTAAAAAAACATCACAAATGGTGGTGGCTAGGGAATTCAGGCTCTTGCTACCTGCACCCAAGATACAGGGTTTGAGTCTGAGTTATTCTTTAACCACCACCAGTTATACATCCTGAGGTTTCTGTCTAACTACCAGTATACATTAACTGGGGCATTTCACATACAAACTGAATCATCAGCCTCTATCCATGTAGCCAAATAATTCCTGAAAGCAATCAACCAACTACTAAAAGAAACAATTTATAATCTACATATACTAATGCTTATATGACTGACAAACTGCAAGAAATTTTATGTCCTCCATCATTACTGCATGTTTACCTTGACAGACACTAGTTTGGATTAAATAAAACTGCTTCAGTATTCAGTTTCCAACCTTTATCTTACTCTGTGTTTCTCTAAGCAGTTCGGTTGAGTTTTATCAGTGTCAGTACACAGACGTGAAGACCTGCCTATTAAATTCCTCCATCTAGTTGCCCAAACATCTAAACCAAGCACAAGGATCATGAATGACAATCTCAATGAAAAGACAGTCCCTGAAATCTGGAAATCATATATATATATTACTTTTACACAAAGCATGTTTTGTCAATCGCTCTAGTATCCTAGTAAATCTGCTTACTAGATTTCCGCAAAGAGAAGTGTGCTGACAATGTCACATGTTCATTACAGTTTCACTATATCAGATAGGCTTCAGTACAGGACTTCTCATAAGAGCATTGTTTGTGGACCTATCAAAAGCATTTGACATGGGTAATTTCACCATCACTGTAATACAAGAGGAGCAGATTAACCCATCAATAATGCAGGTCCTTCAGTGATCAGTGAAGTAGGGCCCTCTACTATTATTTATTTATTTATTTAATTCCAGTTTGATTATCGGGGAAGTCCACTGGGCCCAAATGTCAGGTTTTCAGTGGAGGCCCAGGGAGAAAAGTTCCAAGATACATAATACAGTAAAGATACAAAAGTATAAAAGATACATTATATAGAACAGTTTACAAATATGTACACTCAATGCCACGCATAATCAACAAAATTCATTGTGGTTGATCTTAAGGGTTGCACTATACAGATTCATTTGAGCAAACATTCTTATGTTTTAAGTGTGGAAACACTTTACATACACACATTTAAAGTAAATATGGAAACAGTTTACATGCACTCATTTAAAGTGAGCTGCTATTTACAATATTTACAAAGTTGGAATTGTGTGATAAGTAGCTATAGGAGTTGCAGAGAGCTTAGATCCACTCATTAGGAAAATAGCTATGGGAGTTATAGAGAGTTTAGGAACCCGGGAGAAAACCTCTGGGGGGCATATACTTAGAATTAGGTAGGGTGAAGGCAGGTACATTTCCATTTAGTGGACAGGTGTTTGAAAAGCTGGGTTTTGAAGTTTTCTGAGTTTGATATTGTTCTTAGAGTGGAAGGGAGAGAATTCCATTTCTTGCCTAGTGAGAAAAAGAGAAGTTGGCCAGCAGGTCTTTTGGGTTTATGGATAGAAATTAAGTTTTTATGTTCAGATCTGAGAGTTCTGTTAGGGGTGTAAGGGGGAAGGTTGTTTGTTAGAGCTGGACATTTTGTTGGGTGAAATACAAGTCTGTGTGCAGTGGTGAGTTGGAGGTAGTCTAGGTAGTTTGTGAGTTCTAGCCAATTCAGAGATTGAAGGGTAAGGCAGTGATGGGTGGAATTTTTGGATTTGGTGGCAAATTTACAGATTTTATTATAGCAGTTTTCTAGTTTGGAGGTGATGGAGGAGGACAGGTTAGTTAGGAGAGGGGCTCCGTATAATAAGGAAGGAATTAGATAAGTAGTGGCCAGAGTAGTAGAGTTGGGAGAGAAAGAGATTGTTCCTGTAAAGCATACCTAGCTTTTGGTGGGTTTTCTTTATATTTTGTTGAATATGGATATCAAACTTGAGGTGTTCATCAATAGTATTGCCAAGTAGTTTAGCGGAAGGAACCACTTCTATAGGTGACTTGGTTTGACTAAGGACTTTGAAAGCATTTTTGTCATAGGAGTAAGTCTTTGTGAGTTACTTGGTCTACGAATAAGTATCAGAGTGCAAATTGCTTCACTATACTGACAAACAGTTAAGAAATGTCATGCTGGTCCAGTAAGAAACACACAAAGAATATTCAACACACACTCTGAAACATCTTAAAATATAACCGTGTCAAAAGTCAGACAAGAAAAATCAGAGGTTATGATGTTAATTCTGCTAAATGGAAATGTGAAGAATATTACACTTGCATGGAAAAATGTCACTGATACAGTAATATGCAACATGCCTTGGTAAAGCAGTACAGTTAGCCCAAGAGTAGAGGCGCGCACACACACACACACACACACACACACACACACACACACACACACACAGACACACGCACACACACGGACACACGCACGCACACACACACGCACACACACACACACACACACACACACACACACACACACACACACACACACACACACACACACACACACACACACACACACACACCAGTTAGTTTACAGAATCAATCGGCTCACTTCTGCTAAAGTCCACACACTACCTGATACAGAATGAATTACTTCTGCTACGACCCGATCTGAGTGAATAGAGTCCACACTACACCAGTTAGTTTACAGAATTAATTGGCTCACTTCTGCTAAAGTCTACACACTACCTGATACAGAATGAATTGCTTGCAAATAAAGTCCATATACAGCATGAATCGCTTCTGCTACTACCTGACCTGAGTGAAATGAGTCCACACACACACACACACACACACACACTAGTTAGTTTACAGAATGAATCGGCTCGCTTCTGCTAAAGTCCACACACACTACCTGATACAGAATGAATCGCTCGCAAATAAAGTCATGATACAGCATGAATCGCTTCTGCAACTACCTGATCTAAGTGAATTGGGTCCACACAATGAATTATTCTGCATACAGTCCACAGCTTCCGCTAAATAAAGTCCACACATTACCTTATCGTGCCAGAATGCGTGTGCTTCCTGTTCCGGTGTCTTGGTGCTGGAATTGTTCAGAGAATGCACAGACTGCAGACCTTGCAGTCCGATCCCCTTCCAGTCCGCATAGACTTCTGGGGCTTCTGTAGAATGCTGCCTTCTTTCTAAATCTGGACTGGTTAAACAGCAGTCCGGATTCAAGTTACTAAAATGCATGCATGAATTCCGGGAGTTTTTTTATTGTGATTTACAGCTGAGGGGGCTGTAGTCCAATATCAAGAGCCGCCACTGGGTTTTGACCAAAAATTTAGAGTACAGTCTTTGCCTGGAAGCAGCTTGTGAATCTAATAATTGCTTCTCAGTGCTAAACTAATTTCTCTTTTGAACAGTAGCATCATATTTCATACCACTTTTGCTCTGTCTGAATAGTGAATGCTCAGCATTGACAATTACTTGTTAATATTATTTTCCATTTATGTTTGACAGAATATCTGCAAATGAGTAACAGAGCTTTCTGAAGTATTTAGGTCTTTAGGGCAGCAAAATTAATAATATACAACTACAGATGTCAGAAATACTAATATTTCTGCAGTTACATTTTCGCACACAGATATATCAAAAAAATGCAGTTAGTGAAAGGACATTTTATATACAAACATATCCGTATAGATACATATATATATATATATATATATATATATATATATATATATATATATATATATATACATACATATATATATATATATATATATGGTTCTACCTGACTTCGTCGACAGCGCAGAAGACCGACATCGGAATCCGCAGCTCCAGAAGATCGAAAGTGAAGAAGACCGACGCGAATCCCGAGTGGCAGAACATCGACAATGCAGAAGACCGACACGACGGATGACAACACCAACGCCGAGGATGCCGACATGGGGAAAGGCTGTGTGAGTATGCGGTAGTGACGGACGTTAGGGTGCGAGGCAGGTAAGTGTGGAGATTGACGGTCTGTGGGGATAGGGGTGGGTTAAGTGAGTTAGGGTTAGGGAGCGATAGGGGTGGGTTAAGTGAGTTAGGGTTAGGGAGCGATAGGGGGGGGGTAAGTGAGTTAGGGGTAGGGGGCGATAGGGGGGGGGTAAGTGAGTTAGGGGTAGGGAGCGATAGGGGCGGGTTAAGTGAGTTAGGGTTAGGAGCGGGTAGGTAAGTGTGCGATAGTGACGGACCTTAGGGTTAGGGTAAGGTTTAGTGTGGGCTTGTAAGGATTTTGGTGTGCTTGTGTTGTGTGTGTGGTTTGTGGAATGGGGATGTGTTTTGTTTTCAATTGTTATTGTGGTGTGTGCAGTGTATGGGGTTTCGTGTTTGTGTACCGTCGGTTATTTCGTTGTCGGTTATGTGTGGTTTCGTGTTTATGGACTGTCGAATATGTGGTGTCGGTGATGTGGTTGTCGGTGTTGTGTGGTTTCGACTATGTCAGGTAGAACCATATATATATATATATGTGTGTGTGTGTGTGTGTGTGTGTGTGTATGTATGGATCTACTCAATAGCCCATACGTTGACCTCAGAAACATCGACCACAAAACGTTGACACCCCGAATGTTGACACTTTACCACTCATGCATTAAGAAATAACTTTGGTGTGCTCAATTATGACACATAAAGAAAACATTGTGGTTTTTTTTTTTTTTGCAGGGGACACCGCACACAGTCTCTTTTAATTATAAATACTAACTCTGAGATCACAAAGTCCCTGGGGAAAAGGAATATTCCACTACCTAGGGATGTCAATCTCATACACCTGTAGACCATCTGCATATCAACCAAATAAAGTTGAATAAACAGACGTTGACAAGCAAGCATTTAGAACAAATGCAGGACTATATATATATATATATATATATATATATATATATATATATATATATATATATATATATATATATATATATTATCCATTATGTAAAACTATAGGTAGGTAAACACATGATCAAAACAGCTGACTAAATTCCATTTTAGTGAAACAAAAAATGAACTTACCAAAATATATTTTGCCGCATCAGTAAAAGAAGAAAAAACAAAATCATCAGTCTCTTTTTGCAGAAGGCAGGAGTGTTGCAGTCCAATATATGAGGTTGGAGAAGGATTCACTCTGTAAAAATGACATCTGCTAGTCCAATGGCACAATGCAGGGCTTCTCTCAGCAAGGCTGGCAACCAGAGATCAGGAATGGACTCAGTTACTTGCACGGCTAGCCATGGGGAAAGGATGAAGTAGCCAACAGACAGCTCTCCTATTGCAGAAGGAGTATGTGGGTATAATCTGAGGCCTGTGTGACCTCTGGTGGATACCAGGAGCCTTGCGGGTCATCTGGAGTTAATGCAGGGGGGGGGGTAATGACTTCTTGATGTCACTGTATTATCCATTCCATCAGCTAGGGCAACATGCCTAATTGTAGCATGAATTATGACTTAAAGGCTCCATGCTGACTGCTTTTGATCAGATACCTCACTCTTCTGGGCCTAGAAGAGAGTTATTGTTGAGGCTGACTCCCAGGGAAGTCACATTTTCCAATACATGTATGACAAAAAATGCAGTTAATGAAAAGGCATTTTATATACACATATATGAGTCTACTCACTTTAATCGAGTAGCCCATACACCCACCTCAGAAACGTCAATCACGAAAGGTCAACAAACCAAATGTTGACACTTTACCAACCATGTGCTAAGAAAGAACCTCGGTGCATGCAATTTTCACACAAAAAAGAAAACATTGTTTTTTTGCAGGGCATACTCCACACAGTCCATGCTAATTACATATACTAACTCTGAGATCACACAAACCCCTGGGAATGAGAATATGCTCCGACCTAGGGATTGTTGATCCCATACACCTGTACACCATCGGCATATATCAACCAAATGTGGTTAATTAAACAGAAGTTGACAAACAAGCATTTAGACCAAATGCAGGTCGATTAAACAGATGTTGACAAACAGGCATTTAGACCAAATGCAGGACTCTCTCTCTCTCTCTCTCTATATATATATATATATATATATATATATATATATACATATATACTACAAGAAAAACCTAGCCAACCAAGATTTTTCACTGTGCGATACCTTAAACCTCCTGTAATAGAGGCCCATGCCATATAAGCAAATGACCCCTTAAGGACATCAAGTGTTTCAGCTATATGGCTTCTGAATGTCCATGACTTTTTGATTTTTCTTTTTAAGTCTTTATAGGTACACTGAGATCAATAAAGCCAAACTCCACTAGCTGTGGACAGGCATGCTTTGGCCTTCTTATGACCTCTTCAGCACAGGTTAAGTGGACTGTTTGGCTATACGTTAGACAAACAGGTCTTAAAACCCAACTGATGCCCATAACATTTAAGGTGTCTGCAAAATATCTTAACCAACATCCAAACCAAAGAGTGAAAAGGTCACCCAGACAAACCAATTAGTAAAAACTACAAGAAAAACCTAGCCAAGCTTTATGCTGTGCTGACAAAGTCATAAGAAGGCCAAAACAAGCTGAAATAGCTCTGTTGCACAAACCTATGTTCAACTAGTGATCTGTGGAGGGAATTGTACAGGTGGTTGATATCAGTTTTTCTATCAAAGGGATGAGAAAGATAGCAAGATCCTAGTCTATGAACACCACCCTCAGGATGGACAGATCAGATGGTCATCGGGAACAGCAGTTGACGTGCCAGGCAGCTTCTACACACTGTAGCTGGACTGGACATGTGAGAACATTCAATAAACATCTTGGCATTACAGACCCTGGCTGGCTGTTAGAAGGTAGGAAATGTAAGGCATACAAAAATCATGAAATGGGCATCAATGATGGTGACTCAGTGTAGCCAAGCCAGAGTTCCTGACTTGAACATGATTGGGTCTCTGTGCCCACATTCCCAGAGAAGAATCCTGGTCATTAAGGTAAGGCATTCCTCTGAGTCTTAGGAATGAGGAAGTCCTAGATAAGTGAGGCCACAGCATGACTGAAAGACCTAAAAATAACAGGATACAAAAAAAAGCAAACAAACTATATATGCAAACATATCTTAAATTACTTTTTAAACATAGTGATGTAACATTCCATCCTGGGTTAGATGACATGTACCCCTGCTGGATGATAGAGAGATGTATCAAGCTCGTGGATGTAAATATCAGAAGGACTGTAAGGAAATACTTGAATTTTAGTGCTGGTGTGATACATTCAAGCCACACTTTTTATGCATCACAGGTTTAAACCACGAACTGCTTCTATGGAAGTCTTGTCCATTGGCTATCTCTTCTATTAAAATTATCTGGCACACATCTAAGAAGGTGTAGTACTTCTGATAAGTAACAACATAGCATTGTCTCTTCCTACCAGATAGTATAGCTATGCAAAATGCAAAGCCTTGATAGTCAGTGCTGCTCTAGGATCTGGCAATTGCCTTAATGCTGCTTCTCTCCAGCTTCTACTTCATTATGAAAAACAATACATGGAGTATATGTGCAAGTAGCTGGCTAAATCATATCCATAAATCTACTGATTTATTATATAAAACATACTGGGCAGCCTTATGATCCAGGAGAATAAGACTTACAATTATAACTTGAATGGACTTGCACAGCTTATATCATTTCCAACTGGGACTGATTACAGGCACTGCTAAAACAATTATAAGGCTTCTGGCTAACACGGCTGGAAATATTGTCTTCTAAGGTATCATGCCTAACTACACAAGTGCTCATCAGCCTAGATTCACGTGGTGGCCATGGACTTATTTTTGAAGGCAACAATACTTCAACACATGTTCTAAGAAAGAAAAATGTGAATCCTGACCTATTCCATTTAGCCTTTACAGATACAGACTGAAAGTCCATAGGTACCTGACAACAAATAATGATAAATTTACTGAGCACCTTTCTAAGAATCTTAAATGCACAAGCATCAGCTACAGTAATACTAATGGGTAACCATGGATCATTCTCCCTTTAAAGTAATTATTAAGTCAAAACATTGACTACTGGCACTGCACTTCAGCAAAAAGATTGTGGACAATCTGAATAAATCCAAACAATTAAACAACCACTGAAAGTACAGAGAAAAAACAAAACAATAATCAACTCTTAAAAAGCTGTTCTGAAAAGGAATCACTCAATTGCTATGCAATCCAGCCTTCACCAACATGGCACCTGACAGAGACGGCCCAAAATATGTCCTTCAAAGCTTGCCTTCCCTTATCAACGCAGTCTGGGCAACAGATGAAATGGGAGAGTTTCATATCACTGTGGCTTTCATATTTGAAACTGTATCACTCAGAGAAACTTAGCAACTGCTGCTCAGGTTAAAATAAACATAACTGCTTGGTCTGGACAAACTTCCACCTACATTTCTGCAAATAGCTTCTTACACAGTCTACAAGCCGGTCATGAGGCTAATAAATTGCAGTCCATAAGATAATATAGTACCAAGGTTATGAAAACTAACACTTGTGGTACCATTTCACAAAGGAGGCTCAACATCTGTATTGAACAGCTGTCAGACAATAGTGTTGCTGTATTCTTGCCCAAAATTATGGAAACAGCAGTACATTTGCAATTTATGAAATATTTCTGAAATGTCAGAACTCTGAAAGAGGCAGCAAGTCTTCCAGTCTTCATACAGTGTGTCATTTACTGAACATGTAAAAAGTAACCCCAGTAAAGATCAAATTACAGGACAGTTATTCCTGGATTACTCAGATGGACCGCAAAACATCTAACAGTTGGATTTATCAAAAACCTTCAGTACAATATGTTACTCTCCTGTTAATCAGATGGAATGGTTTCTGCTCAGCACAACTGTCCTAATCCCCAGCAGTAACTCCGCAACACTTACAGTTCAAGAAGACAGCTACATGTTACATAGATGCTAGGGACTGTATCGTTTTTGGGTAAACATTATGCCAAACACAAACCAAGCCACTAAAAGCATTTTTTTTTGCAAGAAAGCATGCCACCATGCCCCATGCCCCAATGACCCCATGCCACCATGCCCCATGCCCCCATGACCCCTGGCTCCCCTTACTTTGCTATTCATAATCCAAAGCCACTGCACCTTTCAGAAAAAGCATTCAGTAATGTATATAAACCTTGCTCTTTTTTCTAGATGGCTGTGATCTCAGAAAACTTAACAAAGCACTCACTTTTAGCACCAATCCATTGTACCTGTATAAAGCAATGCAATATAAGCAGCTAAACTTTCCAGCAAACTGCAATAACTGTGATACAAGAAATTTTGCACTGAACATCTGCTTTAAGCTGACTGGGTATGAAAAGATGCTGAGTTCATTTGGTTCAAGAGATACGTGCCTTTGTTTGCCTGATCAATACAATGGAGTCATTTCCTTTCCTTCTCTCAATTCATGACCGTGATAGAGCTATGTGGCTTGGTTTTACACCCGTTGCTACTTATTATTTTCATTGGCTCCCTGCATGGTATTGTGAACACCACTACGTTTCTTCAGCAAACTGATACTGGATATTGATACGCTACTGCTGGCTGTGACATCTAAACTGTTCACCTTCACTAATATCCAGTAGTGGCTGGCCATATCAAGATTTCTAAATGATGTCCACCCAACTCTCTTTCCTTAACACCCAACAACCATAATAACTGTCCTTTTAATTTCCAGCTCAAACCAGTTTCAACCATTTTTATAAAAAGGCTCTTATCCAAACTAAAGCCATGTTCTAATCCCCCTGATAACATCCCCTCCTCCTTCCTCAAATGTGCTGCCGAAGGTATTGCCCTCCCCATCTGTATCCTAATTAACAGATCCTTAAAAGAGTCATATGTACCCAAACTTTGGCATTCAGCCTTCATTCTACCTCTTCACAAAGGAGGCAAAAACACCGCTATTTCCAACTTCTGCCCCATTGCCCTGCTTTCTCCAATATCTAAAATTCTAGAAAAACATGTCCACCACCAACATTTGCCTTTCTTAACTCAAAATTACCTACTAACACCCACCCAAAATGGCTTCTGCCCCGGCCACAGCACCATAACTGCCTTACTATCCTTCCTAGTATCCACAGTACTGCTAGATCTCTCTAAAGCTTTTGACATCATCTCCCACACACACACCTTCTCTTTCATCTCGCCAACCTTAATCTCTCCCCTTCTACTCTATCCTGGTTCTCCAGTTACCTATCAGACAGAACTCAAGCTGTCAGGTGGAAGAACTCTACCTCCTCCTTCTTGCCAACCCCTACCGGCATTCCCCAGGGGTCCATCCTTGGACCCATGCTCTTCAACATCTTTATTAATAACCTTCACACTGTCATCCCTGATATCACAGTTATCCAATACTCTGACGAGTCTACCTTAGTCTATGCCGCCTCTAACCTTCCTGAACTTCTGACTAAAACACAAATAGCTTTTTCCACTACAGAGAACTGGATGCACCAAAATCATCTCTCTCTCAACTCGAATAAATCTAAAATTCTACTTTTCCCTCCCTCCAGGGCTTTCTCCTTTGACAAAAATGCTTTCAAAGTCCTAAGCCAAACCAACACTGCTATAGAAGTGGTCCCTTCTGCAAAACTTCTTGGCATTACCATAGATGAACAACTTAAATTCGATATCCATATACAACAAAACATAAAGAAAACCCACCAAAAGTTAGGTATGCTCTACAGGAATAACCGCTTTCTCTCCAACTCCTCTAGGCTTACCTTGGCAATTACCTACCTGCTACCCTCTATACTTTATGGAGACCCTCTTCTATCCAATCTGTCTGCTTCCAACACCTCAAAACTTGAAATTTCCCACTAAATCCAAAACCTCAACTCACCACTGCCTTACCCTACAATCCCTGAACTGGCTAGAGCTCCCCAACCACCTAGACTATCTCCAACTGACCACCACTCACAAACTAATATTCTACCCAGATAAATGCCCAGCCTTAACTAACATCCTTCCACCATACATCCCAAATCAATCTCTGAGATCTGAACACCAAAACCTAATCTCCATCCACAAACCCAAACATCCTGCTGGCCAGCTTCTACTCTCCTTCTCTCTAGGTAAGAAATGGAACTCTCTCCCTCCCTCACTTAGGACAATACCTAACCCAGAATCCTTCAAGACCCAACTGTTCCAATACCTGTCCTCCAAATGGAAATGTTCCTGCTTTCACCCTACATAATATCTAGGGAATTTTTCCCCACTGAGCTCTCTATACTCCATGCTCCACTCTTCCCTCAAGCTTTTATTTCTATTCTCTCAAATTAGACTTGCTGACTGTCACAGATCAAGCAAATTTCTCACTTGACTCCAAGTATGTAAATATCAGTATTGCCATGTTGCCATGGAAAAAAAAAACTGTGTCTTATGATGTACATGCATGCATTTGCATTTCCTGACTGTATGAATCTTACACTTGTATTTTACCTTTAACACTATGTAACCTTTATGGTATTGTATCGCTTTGAAACTCCTAATTGTATGAATTTTACTCTTGTATTTTCCTTCAACACTCTGTAACCCTTATTGTATTGTATTGTTTATAGAGCTTTTCTGCCCGGGCCTCCACTGAAAATGGGCACTTCATGGCCCAGTGGACTTCCCCGGTAATCAAACTGAAATAAATAAATAAATAAATAAATAAATAATGTAAAACATAAATAAATCTGTATTTCTTTCCAGTGCTGTAGCAGTTACCAGTCCATACTCAGTGTTAGATGGCAGAATGCCTATAACTGTTGACATCTTCAAAGTATGTGCTGACAACAGCACTAGGGCTGCACTCATCATCATCTTCTTTCGGCTGTTCCCATTAGGGGTCACCACAACGGATCATCTGTTTCCATTTCTTCCTGTCCTCTGTATCATGCTCTGTCACACTAACCACCTGCATGTCCTCTCTCACCACATCCATAAACCTTATCTTAGGCCTTCCTCTTTTCCTGGTACCTGGTAGCTTCATCCTTAGCAACTTTTTCCCAATATACTCAACATCCCTCCTCAGCACATGTCCAGACCAACATAATCTTGCCTCTCTGGCTTTGTCTCCAAACCTTCCAACCTGGGCTGACCCTCTAATATAATAAAATCAAAGAAAAAGAAAAACGCTGGATACACATGGCAGGATGCTTTAATATGAACAAAATTGATATTTCCAACGCTGAGCACTTCATTTGGTAGTGGAGTTTATTTCTACACTGACCCTCTAATATACTTATTTCTAATCCTGTCCACCCTCGTCACACCCAGTGCAAATCTTAACATCTTTAGCTCAGCCACATCCAGCTCAAACTCCTGCCTTTTTGTCAATGCCACTGTCTCCAACCCATATAACATAGCTGGTCTCACTACCATCTTGTAGACCTTCCCTTTCACTCTTACTGGTACTTGTCTGTCACAAATCACTCCTGACACTCTTCTCCACCCACTCCATCCTGCCTGTACTCTCTTCTTCACCTCTCTTCCACACTCACCATTACTCTGAGCTATTGATCCCAAGTATTTAAACTCATCCACCTTCGCCACCTCTACTCCCTGCATCCTCACCATTCCTCTGTCCTCCCTCTCATTCACACACATATATTCTGTCTTAGTCCTGTTGACCTTCATTCCTCTTCTCTCTAGAGCATATCTCCATCTCTCCTGGGTCTCCTCCACCTGTTCCCTACTCTCACTACAGATCACAATGTCATCTGCAAACATCACAGTCCACTGGAAGTCCTGTCTGATCTCGTCTGTCAACCTATTCATCACCATTGGAAATAAGAAAGAGCTCAGAGCTGATCCTTGATGTAATCCCACTTCCATCTTAAATGCATCCGTCACTCCCACCACTGACCTCACCGCTGTCACACTGCTCTCGTGGGTCTACCTGATAACACCAACATGCCAAAACACAGACAACGAAATAACCGACATGACAAAACCGAAAGAAACTGAAAGTTCAAAAACGTAAAACTTCACATGCCCGAAAAACCACAATCCCGACAATCAACAAAACAAATACCTTTCCAAAAAAACACACACACAACACAAGCACACCAAAAACCTTACAAACCTACACTAAACCTTACATACACAACTATCTATGCACTAACCTTAACCCAAACCCTAACCCTAAGGTCCATCACTATCGCACACTTACCTTACCTGCACCCTAACCCTAACTCACTTAATCCACCCCAACCCTCAAGTCCATCACTATCATACACTTACCTTACCCGCACACTAACCCTAACTCACTTAACCCACCCCTAAACCTAAAGTCCATCACTATTGCACACTTACCTGGCCCGCACCCTACCCTAACGTCCGTCACTATCACGCACTTACCTTACCCACACCCTGACCCTAACGTCCGTCCCTATTGCACACTTACCTTAACATGTCAGTGTTCTCAGCATTGGGATTCTCAACTGTCGGTTTTCTCCATTGTTGATCTTCCGGTGTCGGTGTTCTCGTTGTCGGTGTTTAGGACTTTTGGCATTTTCAGGTAGACCCACCCTCATACATATCCTGTACCACTCTTACATACTTCTCTGACACTCCCGACTTCCTCATCCAATACCACAACTCTTCTCTAGGCACCCTGTCATATGCTTTCTCTAAGTCTACAAAAACACAATGCAACTCCTTCTGACCTTCTCTGTACTTCTCCATCAACACTCTCAGAGCAAACATCGCATCTGTAGTGCTCTTTCCCGGCATGAAACCATACTGCTGATCACTAATCATCACGTCACTTCTTAACCTAGCTTCCACTACTCTTTCCCATAACTTCATGCTGTGACTGATCAATTTAATCCCTCTGTAATTACTACAGCTCTGCACATCACCCTTATTGTTAAAAATCGGTACCAAAACACTTTTTCTCCATTTCTCAAGCATCCTCTCACTTTCCAAGATTTCATTAAACAATCTGGTTAGAAACTCCATTGCTATTTTACCTAAACACCTCCATGCTTCCACAGGTATGTCATCTGGACCAACAGCCTTTCCATTCTTCATCCTCTTCATAGCTAGCCTTACTTCTTCCTTGCTAATCCATTTCACTTCATGATTCACTATCCCCACATCATCCAACCTTCTCTCCCTCTCATTCACTTCATTCATCAACCCCTCAAAGTACTCTTTCCATCTGCTCAGCACACTCTCCTCGCTTGTGAGTATGTTTCCCTCATTATCCTTTATCACCTTTACCTGCTGCACATCTTTCCTAGCTTGGTTCCTCTGTCTAGCCAAATGGTACAGGTCCTTTTCTCCCTCCTTAGTGTCCAACCTTTCATAAAACTCTTCATATACCTTATCCTTAGCCTTCACCATCTCTCTATTTGTCATGCACCTCATCTCCTTATACTTCTGTCTACTTTCTTCATCTCTCTAACAATCCCACTTCTTCTTTGCCAAACTCTTTCTCTGTATACTCTCCTGTGCTTCCTCATTCCACCACCATGTCTCCTTATCATCCTTCCTCTGTCCAGATGTCATACCAAGCACCTTTCTAGCCGTCTCCCTTACTAGCTCTGCTGTAGTTACCCAGCTATTGGGAAACTCTTCACTGCCACCCAGTGTCTGTCTTAACTCTTCCCTGAACTCCATCTCACAATTACCTTCTTTCAATTTCCACCATTTGATCATTGGTGCTGCCCTTACACCCCTTCTCCTCTTCTTGATCACCAATATCATCCTACAAACCACCATCCTATGCTGCCTAACTACACTTTCCACAGACACCACTTTACAGTCTCCAATCTCCTTCAAACTGGCCCTCCTACATAAGATATAATCCACCTGTGTGCATCTTCCTCCACCCTATGTTCCTCCCTCTTGTTAAAATACGTATTCACCACAGCCATATCCATCCTTTTCCCAAAATCCACTACCATCTGACCTTCTGCATTCCTTTGCTTGACACCATACCTACCCATCACTTCCTCATCCCCTCTGTTCCCTTCACCAACATGCACATTGAAATCTGTTCCAATCACCACTCTCTCACCCTTGGGTGCAGTCATCACACTTCATCCAACTCACTCCAAAATTTTTCTTTCTCATCCATCGCACACCCAACTTGTGGAGCATATGCACTAACAAGTTCCTGTTGCTAAGATAAATCTATCCATAGTAATGCTGTTGCTGGAGGTATTATAAGATTTAGTAGTTACCATTTAAATTCCAAACTGATCCCAGGAGTGTTTCAGAGCAGCTTGTAACAGCCTCGCTCCTTTTGTATTTAGTAGTTCAGATAGATTGCACCATTGCCTGAATCTTTGTTTTCTGTGATTGCTGGAGCTTGAAAACAAGTAATAAGTAAAAAAATATTCAGTAAGTGTTTGCCTGTAGACTAATAAAGGCACTTATAGGTGGCTACACCTTTTAAGACATATACTCAGCACATGTCATTTCTAGCACTTGGTACTGGACATAAAAAGGTCTTGCAGTAAACATGGATACGCTCTTTTACTTAATGTGACTGATTCACAACAGAATTATTCAACAACTGCCTCCAGAGCCAGCAATGTGTTGCTATGTTCAAGGCAGAACTGTAAGATCCATAGAGCTCAGAGATGTACAGTCACCTGAAATTGGTACTGCACACTTGCTGAGCTTCATTTAATCTGTATTCCATACCTTTGTCTTTGCTACTTTGCTCATCGTATCACATAGTTATTTTCACCTTCTCATTTCTTTCTCTCTTTCATCTTTTCCTCAGCCTGCAAAAACTTCTCTAACCACTTCTAGTGTTCAGGTATATTGTTCTACATTGACCCCACTTCCCCACATCTTCAATCACCTCTTTTTCGATTTCTACCATATGGTTCTACATTTCTTAACCATAACATACCATTAGCTGGTGCACTTATGGAGGCTGTGGGAAGAAACAAGAAAGAATATACTTTCTCAAGGGATGACAGTAATTAAGCCAGGCAGACCACACTTCAGTTCAGATAATTAAAAGGGTAGGATATCAAAAGAAAAAGTTGGAGGAAGAATCCTTAAAGTGACATAGAATGGAAGCCCGTGGCTTAGTGGGATGGTTCAGCAAATGCTAAAAAATTACCTGGATGCTGTTAATGAAGCAGGGCCATGGTGAAATGGGTTAAAGGCAACCTGCAGGAGTAGGATCATGGGTCTAACAGGAGTGCATAATTGGTTGCCTAAGAAGGCATTGGAAAGGCCACACTACAAGAAGTTAGAGCTCTGAAAGCAAGTGGGAAGTTTGAGAGTGTAGAACAAGGAAAGATAAGTGAAATGAAGGATAAGGCAGACAGGTACATACAAAACTGAATAGCTAGAGAACAATGCGGTAAACAAAAGGAGATGTTGAAAACAAATTACTAATTTATGTATAGACCAAAAGATCAAAGTAAATATGATAGCAACTGGACAATCAAATAAATAGATCAGTCTAGAGTAGTTTGAGAGCAATTTGCATAGTTTTTGGGCATCTATAAAGCAGTAGAGGAAATATGAGAGATTCTGGGAAGAAATCAGTTTGCCAATTCGAAAGATAAAGAACAGAGGACAGATGGCCTTTACACTTGAGTATTAGAAAAGAAGAGTTGACAAGCACAACAGAGTATTTGAAAGGAGAATCTGTAGGGAGCAGTGATGGTTTTACCATAGATTTTTGTAAGAATGTATGGTTGAAAGTTGTGGATAATTTCATTCAGGTATGTAATGCGACAGTAAAGGGGAGATCATTGCCAAAGTGTATGTGGTAGTCTATACTGATGATATTTGTGAAAGTGAAAGATGATCCCAATAATGTAACACATTTCTGGTCAATATTCCCTTTGTAATGCTGGTGCCAAAATCATCACAAGGATTTCAGTGGTAATGGCAGAAAGTGTTATGCCAAGAATATTAGGTGTTTTGCTGACTGGTTTAGTTAAAAGGCAGATATCAGCTGACCAATTGCAACAGATCATGGATTTCTTTGAAGAGGTACAGAATCATAACAGCATGAAGGCAGGCATAGTTGTATTTGCTAGAACGAAGGTCTTTAATTCTATTAGTTGTTGCTTTCTTCTCTTTCTTCTTGTATTAGAGAAGCTGTTGGGTGAAGGGACTTCAATGACAGATGTAGAAGATCAATAGAAATTTCGTTTTATAAGGCTGACAGTGAATAGGGGAGTATTGGATGAAGTGGGACTGGGCAGGGTCAAGGCAAAGGTGTATCCTTTCACACTGTCTGTTCTTATTTATAATGGTAGCATTATCACAGAAAATGATTGGGTTCCTGGACAATGAGGTCACAGGGGAAGGCATGAATATGTTATATTGTAGATAACTGCATGTTGCTATTTGAAGTGGTAAGATGCACGCATCATATAATGTATCTTTGAAGGCTTTGAAAAGCTGTCAGGTTTAAGTATTTACCAGAGTAAAGCAGTAGTCTTACAGATAGGACGTCAGTAGGATTCATACAGGTTGCCAGTGCCACTAAAAATTAATGAAATATTTATGAATTAGCCCTCTCATTGATGACAGGAGATTCCAGATAAGAATTGGGAGAAGGCTGGGGATAAAATAAAGAGGATTTTAGATAAATGGAACAATGGGAGAACAGATATGTTATGGTGCATGTTATGCTCCTGCTGTTGTGTCTCTTGCATCACGTAGGGACCATACTATAGATCTCATGACGGCTAAGGATAGTGGAATGATGACTTTTTTTGGCCTAGATGCCATACCCTTGTTTATATGTTGCTATGTTGTTCAACTTAGAATCATTTCCTCACTACTTTAGACACATGTTGGTTGAAAGCCAACTCCCTGGGGTAGCTGACTTCCAAAAGGGTGGTATTATGCATTTCTTGGCACTGAGTTTTAAACTGTGTCTATGGCACCAGTCAAACCTGGTCAGACAGAGGCACTGTCATTCTCCTCAACTTTTAAAAAGTAGATACCAAAAAAGAAGAGGCCGCAGCACTGAACTCTGAGGAACTTCACTAGTGACTAGCTTCTTTGTAGAGGTGGACTCTCAAACCTCCTGGGTCCTATCTGAGAGCCAGCTGGCCATCTCCCATAGTAATAATCTATGAATCTATCTGAGAGCCAGCTGGCCATCTCCCTATGTTACATGCTGCATTGCCACTGTCTTGGTGACCTTTTCAAAGAAGTATACCAGAGTGAGTGGTTTATGTGTTTTAGTCTACCTTTTCTGTTCCAAAGAGCTTGCAATTTTTTCCTCATAGACACTGCTCTCCTGGCAAAGTCCGAGTAATTGGTTGTTACAGACTGTGCTGAAGCAGGAAGAGAAAATAGACCTGTATTCTCTCCACCAAAGAATCACTCTTTTCACAAACCCCAAAACTGGAATTTGGAATGTCAGTGGATGTTGATGTTGAGACAATACAGATAGTAGGTACCACTAAATTTTCTCATGTGTAGTCGTGTTGGAGTAATCCTGAGAATCATAGAAAGCATGAGACCCAGAATCCTGAGATATTCTTTGACTGAAATAGAAGTCTGTGAAGAAAAAATCAGGAATAGATCTTGATATAGATTTACATTTTCCTTTGGAAGAAAAGCTCTTTGAAGTGCAGTATCTAGGAAGCACCCTAGGAAAATAATCCTGTGAGGAGTTAAACAAGACTTTTATATGTTCTTCAAAAGTCCTAGTCAGTATAGGAGATCTGTTGCCCAAGTAAGAGATTCCTAACACTTTGAAAAACACTCTGCAAAGATAAGTACTGTGAATAAATAAGAAAAAATCTGAATATCTTGCAGTCTGCAGTAGGCTATCACTGGTGCTGGAAACTTTGTAGATACTCTTGGAGCAGGGGAGAGACCAAAGGGTAATGCAGAGAATTGATAATATGATCCATACACAGAAGACCTTAAGAAGTGTCTGAAATGTGGATCTGCAAGAATGACAACAAACATCTTTTAAATGCAAATTGTCCAAATGGGAAATAAGAGGTAACAAGCTGTGTAGGGATAACATCTTGCACTTGGGCACTATCACAAACTGTTTTTGAATGAAAACCTTCTCCTAGCTGATGAAGAGGGACCACTTCTATTAACCCCCTGAGTCACCAGGAGTTGACTGACAGGAGGGGAAAAGAGGAGCTTGCTTTTATAGATGAGATGGAATCCCTTGAAAGGGAAGGAAAGACTCACACTGTCATCTGCAACACTGACAAATTATTTTCAGAACCCTGTCTTAAACTATATGTTATCAAGGAAAGAAACTGATGTTCAGACTTTCTGGAAGGATTAAAGGTATGCCTGGGCGGGAAGGAGGAGGGAAATCTTGTAGGTAGTTATTCCAACTCATTAAATTGTCCTTTATTCTGGGGAGTTCCTTCTTTCTTTTTGAAACCTCCCTGCCACTGATTTTCAAATGTTTGTTTAGCAACAGCTTGCTGTGATTACTTATTTTGCTTTTTGAAAAAGGTTCTAGAAGTAGCATTAAACCTCTTGACAAACTTATAGATAGAAGACTGGAAAATCTGAGGAATTACTTGAATCAGCTTAACTCTGTCATCAGTCATTTCAAGGGCCACTGTGGCAGATGGTCCAAAACTAACTCTCTGTCTGAGGGAACGTTCAAAATTTTAGCTTTAACATCCTCAGGATGGTCTTGAGTATGAAACCAAGTAAGACACCTCATAACAGCTTCAGTAACAGCAGCCCTGGAAATGGCATTGGCAGAATCATAAGCACATTTCAAACAGCAGGTAGCCACTTGAGACAAAGATGCAATCAGGTTGCACAAAGATGTTTTCTTATTAGAAGAGGAAATAATTGCTGTAATATTCCTCATATTCACAAAAGAGGCAAGTGTAAACTTTAACATATGAGCTTGATAGTTAAGAATTCTAAAAAATAAGTATTGCAGAAGAATACACTTTTTTTAAATCTATCAAAAATGTTCCCTTCCTTGTCAGAAGGTGACAGATTGGTATTAACTTGATGCTTAGTAGCACCCGGGTTTAACAGAGAAACAACTGCTGGGTCTAATCTGGGATTAGTATTTAAAATGTGTAAGCCTAAAGAACTTCATACAATCTATCTGCTTCCTTGGGGGGCAGCAGGCTTGCTATCAGGCAAGTTACACACTGAAACAAATACATCATCTAGTGTTGAAAAAAACAGGAGGAGTTGGTGTAGGTTTAGGGAAATCCATTTGCAATAAATTATAATACTTCTTCAGAGAAGGTGGAATGTCATTATGCACTCACTGAAACAGCTGATTCATTCTGGAAATAGTTTTAGAAAAATAGAATCCTTTGATGGGACTGGCAGAAGCTACATTTTCCTCAGAATCTGAATCAGAAACATGAGGAGAAATAACAGACTTTATCCCTTCACAGTCATTTTGTGGTTCAAAATCTTGAACCTCCTCAAAAAATGAAGAATTCCTTCTCTTGCCAGAAATAGCCAAACTGAAAGGGTCAAAAGCCTAAACTAAACCATGAGCCAAGCCCAGTAAATTACTCCTGTGACACAGAAGACATATGTCTACGTTTTTGCTTCGCTTTGCCAGGAATGTATGAAGAAGCAGACCCAATTTTGCCTGGATAAAGTTCTCTTGGGGCAGGTAATTCAGTCTGGCTTTGCAGAGATGAATTCCCTGCTCCTTCACCAAGAAGTTTTCTGTTGCTAACCTAGGGTACAACAACAGTTGCAAAGGATGTGTCTAACTTCCTGTCCATGGCAGCTGTAGGAACTACACCTAGTGACAGCCAATGAAAAAAATGAATGGTCTGAGGAACCAGAAATGACCAGAGCAAAATCACCCATCTGAATCTGAGGCACATTAGTAGCCTGCTTTGACTGCAAAAGCAGCTTATAAATTTTCCTCTTTGTGTGGCTGATAGAAAGAAGAACTGAGGAGCTGATAGATTGTTTCAGATAAATAACCAACTCGGCACCGTAAAAATCCACTGCCAATAATTAGCGGAACAGAGTTCTGCTGTGCCGACCCATAACTGGGAAAACCCGAAAGAAGACAACCAAAAAATATTCCCAGGTGAAACAGACTGCTCAGGAGCTACAAGGGTGAAATGTTTATTTATGCTTTAAGTGAACACAAATCAGCTTTTTGGCAGTAAGACTTCTTCGGAATACAATAGACCGAATGAAGATGGTCGGGCAAGATACAGGGTGAATAGGAATGAGGAAACTATTACTAATGATGTACAGGAGGTCTTTGATTTAGAAGACCCTTTAGAGTTCCCACCCCCCCTAGAGATCTGAAAGAATTGTGAACAGGACCCAATCCCTGCCAGAGAAATCCTCCAGTGTAGATGGGTCTCTCTGGGGGGCAGGTACAGAAGCAGCAGAACAATTCCTACCAGTGAGGGAAGGGGGAGCTACAGAGGGTGGTGGAGGAATAATTGAAGCCCATTTATGGTATTCACCATCCTAGTAGTATCCATATGGTTCTTAAGAAAAACAATTATACTATTTATAATTACACTGACTACAACATCACTAATGAGCACTTTTTCATTTTTGAGAAAGGATTTACCTTTATTCCTATTTTTAAACAAAATTTGATAGACACTATGATGGAATTTAAATTATTCATTACAAAAAAATGAATTTTGCTTACCAATACAAGGATAAGGAGTTAGAAAGGGTATAACAGAATGGATATTCTAACTATTTAACTTTAAAGAAAAAGAGTACAGTAATGCCAATTCCCCATCCCACAGTTGAGGCATTTTCCAAAATATGTGAGTATAATCTTTATCAATTTTATATTTTGGGGAAAATGGCTATAGTCCCTTTGCCTTTACCAAAGAAGAACATGATGCTTTAGAGAACTTGAAAAGGAATGCCCACCTTAGAATAATGAAACCTGACATGGGAGGGGATAGTTGTTTTCAGGAGAGACGAATACTCTAAAGAAAAGTTAAACATTTTGGAAAATACTGACTCTTATATCAGAGCTTCTATGAATGAAATGCATGGTTCCTACCAATATATAATCTATTTTTGGAGGAGGAATTGCTGCAGGGTGGGATGGGTCTTAAGACTTATAAGTTTTTGCAGAAAAATAACCCCAGAATTCCATCCTTCTTTGGGATCCCTAACATTCACAAGGACCTGCAGCACCCTCCTTTTAGACCCATTGTCTCTGCAGTAGGGGCTAAAACACATCCCCTTGCCCTTCATGTGCATATCCTATTGAAACCTTTAAAAAAACACATTGTCAGGCACTCTTGGGATTTTTTGGGTAGGATCGCACATCCCTTTTGGAACAAGAATGTCATCTTTCTAATGATAGATGGGAAAGATCATTTCTCTAGTATCTCCCAGGAGGATGGATTGGAACTGTTTAGTGAAGTAGTCCTGAAGTTTGGTTTAGTTAATTGGGAACAGTTCAGGCTTATTATAGAATGTATGGAGACTGTGCCCATCAACATCTATATTTGGTTTGAGGGTAACATCTTCAAACAAACCAAGGGAGTTGCAATGGGGGCTGCTTGTGCCCTCATTTATGACAAATTGGTGATGCTTAGCTGGGACAGATACTTCATCTCTGATTCCCCTTTTGAAGAGAAGTTTTCATTATATCTCAGATATTTGGATGACATCTTTGTCTTCTTGGTGGGGGATATAGAGGAAATTCCTGGGTTCACTGAGTATTTGAATAATACTACCCCTTTCTTGAAACTCACTTACCAAATGGACAAAAAAAGCATCAATTACTTGGAAATCACCTTAGAGAAGAAAGAAAAATTTCCTCTACTGTTTACCGAAAACTGACTTTCTTGAACAGTTATCTACATTTTAGTAGTGGGCATCCTTTGTCTCAGAAAAAAAAGTCTTGTTAAGGGACAATTTATTAAATTGGTGAGGATGGTGTCTGATAATATAACTTTTGTAACTGAAAATAAAATGGAGGATATGTTCCTCCCTGAGCTTTTTGTTAGAACCATCAGCACAGAGGTTTCCCAAAACAGAGGGAAGAAATATTTACCTCTCTTGGGAACAGGCTTAAATAAGGGAGCTATTTTGATATCTGATAACAATAATATTCAAAATGGGGAAGCAGAAGTAGGTGCTTGTACACAGTTAGAATATGAGTAAGAAGTAAAGGCTAGAGACTTCCCTGGCGCTATAATACTTGAATACGGTGTTGGTTCCAATAGCATTAGGGACATCATAAGTAAAAATTGGGGAATATTGGTAGAAGATGGACAAATGAGATATATAGTGGGTAGGGTAATAGACCCACTTTCATATACAAAAAAGGTAAATATATCAAGAATAATTTAGAATCTAAAGGTGACAACAAGGAGAAGAAAGAAAAAATGAGTAAAGGTACCCAAAAATGTGGAATAAGTAGCCAGTGTAAATCTATATTGGGCCATGCAGTACTGCAGCTGCAAATTTTAGCAAAGTCTATCATCCACTCACAGGAAGGGAATTGTCTATCTAAGGGGATGGTGTATTTGGCTGTCTGTATGTCCTGTCCTGCATTTTATGTAGGGAAAACCGAGGCAGCTAAAGAAAAGGACATATAAACACCAATATGATATATCTAATAAAATCTAAACAATGCTTTGCATAGACATTCTGCCTGTTGTAGTGGCTTTAAGCAATTTTTGTTTAATATATTGGAAAATTTCATGTAAATCCTAGAGGGGTGGGTGAAAAGACAAGCAGGAATTAAAAAAGCTGAGTTGGCAAATTAAACTAGATGCGACCCATTTCCCTGAAATTAATGATTGCCTATTCCTGGTGCCATTATTAAAATTCAGGGCAGAGAAATATTAGTCAGCATAAACACAAAAATGTATTATTGTTTATGCTGGAAGTTCCACTGTTGTTGGACATTAATATACATACTGTATGTAAATATATATATTACTCAGAATCTAAATGTTTTGTGTGTGTGTGTGTGTGTGTGTGTGTGTGTGTGTGTGTGTGTGTGTGTGTGTATATATATATATATATATCTATCTATATATATATATATATATATATATATATATAAAGCTATATATATATATATATATATATATATATATATATATATATATATTTATTGTGTTTTATACTGTGGTTTTATAAAGTTTTACTCTGTATGTTTACTTAGTCTTTACTACAGTTTCTCATATGTATACAGTTTTTTTATATTTTATTCAGTTTTTTTTTTCATGTCAGAGAAAATGTTTTAGTGGTGTGTTTCTTAAATTTCACTTCAGATGTTTTCATTTTGTCACAATTAAACTTAAGACTATCAGCTGATTAGTGAGCACACACACACACACACACACACACACACACATATATATATATATATATATATATATATATATATATCAGTGTGTCTATTGTATTCTGAAGAAGTCTTATTGACGGAAAGCGGATTTGTATTCACTTAAAGCTTAAATAAACGTTTTACTCTTGTTCTGTGGCTCCTGAGCAGTCCGTTTCACCTGTGAATATTTTTTGGTTATTAGTTCTGTTCTTTCTTGGTTCCTCGTTTGACTTGTGGTTTTGTTTCAGATAAAACTGGAAAATGCCAGCTTCCTGGGGAAACCTGGTAACAGAATTCAGTAAAACATGTATGTAGTAAAAATTTCACTTTTTCAACAAAAACTTAGTAAAAAGCTATTTGGACACTTACCTCATTCCCCCAAAATAAAATAATACAACTTTTACCTAGGAAAAAGTAATTGAAATCAACTTTATTAACCTTTTTCTACAAAAGTATAACGTATCTCCCCTGTTTAAAAGTTTGTAAAAGTCACATGGCAGTCAGTAAAACACTTTTTTATATCTTAAAATTGATAACTTCACTATGTAAGTTCACTTTCTGTCACAATTTTAAAATGTGGAACTTATCTGCCCAGCAATATAAAGTGTCAACTGATCATCACTCCTTAAAAGCCCACAAGCTCTTTGCCAGTAGGAAATCTTTGAAGGACTTGGCACCCAAACCCGTCTTTTCTTTCAGCTCAGATGAAATGAATAATGGTTTGGGCTCATGGAATGTACCCTTGAAACTTTGAAAGTTGTCTGACGTTTACATCCTATGTAGAATATAACCCATATAGCTAAGGCTACTATAGCACAGATCATATTTCAATATGGTGAACATTCTTTTTTCTAAGTGTGTGAAGATTCATATGGAGACATATTCAAATATAATTGTATGCTACATCATATATTATCACCACTCCCTATTTAGCTGAAAATAAATGACTACTGTTTGTTTTCTGTGTTTTTACATACTGTCTGGCACTACTTTGCTAAACAGCAAAGGAAAGGGATTAAAAACTTCTGAGCACTGAACATTCTTCTTAGATTTTATTCTAATTCACTGAACTTCTTCCTAATAAGTGTTATGTGTACTTGTTTTTTTTCCCATGTATTCAGAACAGAGTGTTCTACATTAACACATAACACCTGAGTTTCACGATGCATGACGCAGTGACTTACAGGCATCCTTCTCAGGATGAGTCACCACATTGACAGATAATGTGATTGAAACATACAATCACAGCTGCCAAAACTTCAGGCACTTGAAATATTTGATCATTTTTTTTCTTGAATGAAACATTGTGTAATTGCTCCAGAATGTTGTAAAAGAGCTGTGTCTATAAGTAAACAGTACCACATAACCAGAAGGAAACAAATGGGCTACTTTCACTTTAGTACAGAGTCCAGACAATATCACAAGTTTATGAGCTGATGTAATTTGAGGTATGAATTACCCTTCAGTTGGTCAGATTAAACTGGGCACAAAAAGTGAAACCATAGTTTTATAAGACAAGAGGCCATTGCTTGCAGAAAAGTACATTGTATACAGTAATAATGAAATTGTGATATTTGGAGAGCTCTTCCTCTTCTGAATATTTCATGTGAATACAGCTATTGCTTGCTGACAAATTAGTAGTTCTGTATGTTGTCATAAAGTGTAATTAGAGAACATTGTGTAGCTCAAAACTTGTTGAGGTCAGATGTCCCACTGCCAACTGTCTGCCAGTGCATGAAATCTAATATGATCACATGCTCAGACTATTTTGTAATTAGAAACAATACAGCTATTGTGCTATAAACAGATATATTACATCTGTTGCAATGGAAATCCTAGACTGTGGTGGTAGTTATGTCAAGGACAGTGCTGGTTTGAATATGTAAGGAAAAAATGTTAACCAACATGCTAATTTAGGCACTAGACAACTAAATGGGCACTTAAGAGTTTCTTGATAAGCTGTATTTGACGGAACTTAAACATCTGACATTAGTGAAGATAATAAGATGAGACATCTGTGGTTAATCATGTTTTAAAAGCAGCAAGTAGAGGATGGCATCTGAAACAATCAGTCTTAAGCTGTGCATGTAAAACAGCAGAATCTGAGACCATTGCAGCATCTCCTGATAGTCGGCTTCTTATTTAAGCCTACATCCTCTTGTTAAGTTGAAGTCCCTCCACACTCTCTGAATACTCCACTGAAGCAAGAAATACCTCTGAATCTCTAAAAAATATCCCTGCTTCCATTCACTAACATTGTAAGGGGATAGAACAAGTGTAACACTCATAACTCTCAATCTCTTAAAGAAATCTGGAGAAAGCCTAAAATAATGGGGGGGGGGGAGTGCAAGGCCCCAAAACAGGGACAGATTTTAAAATATTGCTCCTACAAACTTAGGAAATTGCTAGAATAACAGGATTTGTGTTAGCATGCATTTTCTGAAGAATATGCAGTCCAGAACTCAAATGTATGTCATTATTTATTATATATTTTATGAGGAACAGACTAAAAATATGAGGCAAAAATCTGGACATTCTGTGAAAATCTGGTCAGTTGAGAGGTATGGTAATGCACTCCCCTGTCTGACAAGGCATGATTCATGACATGTTGCAGTGAAATCTTCTTCTTTCGGCTTTTTCCCGGTTAGGGGTCGCCACAGCGGATCACCTGCCCACTCATGATTGGCAGTGGAGTTTTACGGTGTCGAGTTGCCAGCCCGGTGCCCAACCTTCCACAGAAGGCACACACACACACACACATTCACACCTAGGGCCAATTTAGAGTGTCCAATCCACCTACAGCATGTCTTTGGGATGTGGGACGAAACCGGAGCACTCGGAGGAAACCCACGCAACCACAGGGAGGACATGCAGACTCCGCACAGAAGGCACCCCAGTCGAGGATTGAACCGGAGAACCTCTTGCTGTGAGGCAATCAGTCATAATAAATAGAATCAAGCCAGTGCTGTAGCATGAGAAAATACTTCCTTTGCCGTTATTTTGTGGTTAAAGGACATGTAGCTTGCATCAAAAGCAGAAAAAAGAAGCATTTTTTTAAAGCCAGCTCTTAGGCAAGGTATGTCTGATATGGTTTTCAGTTTAAGAAAAATGAGGAAATTCTGCATTTACCTTTTCAGCGTTTCTTTGTTAAACAGATCTGCTCTATTTCCTGTTTTCAAGGGAGAGAGTGTACAAATGATACGATAACTGATTTGGTCATAAATGTGTTCCTGCAAGGGGAAACAGAGGAGGTCCGACTCATAAGCCTTCCTTGTTTATGACAGTTCTTTGCTTGTCAAGTTTATTGGAAATATTTCAAAAAGTAAACCAGAAATGACTTTGAAGATTATTAATTCACTGGATTATATGGCAAAATTTCTTGTGCTAAACTTTCAGGCAAATCTCAGTTGGATGAATTAATTCAGTAATGGGCAAAGGTGTGAAAGGACTACAAAAAGCTACATATCCAGCAAGGACTTTGTTATCCAAATCAGGATTTTCTGCAGTGCTCATCTTATTACCGATTCACTTTCTCAACGATTTAGATTATGATTATGTTGCTATGGCTATGGACATTTGCATCCAGTGTTGCATAGCTGGTGGTCATACCCAAGGGTTAGATCCTTTTTGTCCCTGACTAATGACATTACACATAACTATTTAAATATTTCTGTAGCACCTACTCCAGTAGAGATGATCTGAGCTGATAAAGGTAAATAATCAGATAAGACATGCCAAAACAATTGGACTTGCAGGAATGACAACTAAGAGATCTATTTCTGGCATTAAACAATGAAAATCTCCCATATAGCATCTCCATCAGGCAACGGTGCCTATTGTTTTGTTGATGATGCCCACTTTGAATATCTGTATTCACTTAAAACTGCCATGTTAGCAGGATTTTCACCTTATTTAGGTAAGCTATGTTGTTCTACCCACCATCTCCCCCAAGAAACTATCATTTTAGGTGATTTCAATATTGACTGGCAATCCTGTTCTGGCAACCATCCAACCCATCATGTAAACCTTCATGGCTTCACCCAACTAGTCCAGTCGCCAACCAGGATAAATAAAAACTCCAGCAAGCACACTTCCCTGGATTGGATACTAGTCAGTAAGAGCCCCCAGTCATATATAACAGGCTGCTTATCAGATAGCCTCAGTGATCACTCCCCAACATTCCTACTCAAAAAATACCTATACCAAGCTAAACCTGTCATCTACCGTCAAATACGTAAAAAAACTAAACTTTAACTTACTCACATGCATCTCATCCCTGAAAGAATGTAACTGGCATCCTCTAAAGTACCTCAGTCTTGATGACGCAGTTGAATTTTTTAATTCTACCTTCCTGAGCATCCTTAATTACCATGCCCCCATAAGACTTTCCAGAATCAAAGCACAACCCTCCCCATGGCTACAGAAAACCACTAAGTCAGAAATGAAAAACAGGGATAAAGCCTGGGAGCACTGGCGCAAAACCAAAACCCCCTCAGCTAGACAGAAATTCCTAGAACTATGCAATAGAGTCAAAAAGCTAATAAAACAGGACAAATTCCAATACTACCAGTTTGCCCCAGACTCCTCCCAACACAGCCCCAAACAATTCTGGTCCTCCATAAACTCCATCCTCCACCCAGATAAAGTCAGTACCCCTCCTCCTAACATCCCTCACTCCTCAGAAAATATTGCTACCTCATTCAACACACACTTCACCCAAACCATACTATCACTAGCTAAACAACACAACCCCCCCCTCCCCTCCAACCCACACCTTCAACTAATAATCTCCCCACTGCCTTCTCTTTTTCTCCTGTACCTACCTCCAACATAAAAAACTCTTAACTAAACTTAAGCCCACCAAATTAGCAGCAGACAACCTCCCAAGTGAATACCTACAAATCACAGCTGATGCTCTGGCCTACCCGGTATCCATCTTGATTAACCGATCTCTGTCAGAAAGTTACGTTCCCACACTGTGGAAAGTATCACATATAATTCCCCTCCACAAAGGCGGACCCTCCACAGAACTAACCAATTACCACCCCATAGCTATTCTCTCTCCACTCTCCAAAATACTAGAGAGATGCATACACTCTCAGGTCTCAGACTACCTCCTTACTAAGAACCTCCTTTCCAGTACTCAGCATGGTTTCCGACCAAACCATAGCACCACCACTGCCTTACTCTCCTTTACTAACACTATCCTTCAGCATAAAAACAATGGCTATCTCTCCTCTGCTACTTTCCTAGACCTATCTAAAGCATTTGACATGGTCCCACACAAACAACTTATCTCTGTCCTCAATAACCTATCCTTCTCACAATCAGTCACCAACTGGTTTCAGAGTTACCTGTCTGACCGCCAACAATCCGTTGTATGGCAGAATGACATATCTCCCCAACTACCTGTCTCCACAGGGGTTCCCCAAGAATCCATCCTTGGATCCCTACTCTTCTCTGTTTTCACCAATAATCTAGCCTCTGCCACCAAACGATGCACACTCATACAATACGCAGATGACTCAACCATCATCTGCTCAGCCCAGTCCCTACCCAAACTGCAAAAAGTCACACAGGAAGCCTTTTCTTCTGTTGAAACTTGTTTATCTGATGCCCAATTAATATTCAACCCAAACAAAACTAAAGTACTCATCTTCCAACCCACCAAACATACTCAAAACAACTCTCACTTTAACACCACAGCAAAAGACAACACCACTATATACCCAACTGAACACACCAAACTGCTAGGAGTGGAAATAGACAATAAACTAAAATATGACATTCACATATCCATGACCATAAAAAAGTCCACAAAAAACTAAGAGCGTTATACAGAAATAAGTAACTTCTCACCAAAGCAGTAAAGATTTCAATAGCAAATTCCCACCTTATCTCCACCCTACTTTATGCCTCTCCAATATATACCAACCTAAGGCAATGCAATCTAAACAAGCTAGAGACCTGCTACAACAAAATCACTAAATTCGCCACAGGGGCATCCTACCGTAGTCACCACTGTCTCTCACTTGCTGAACTGGGCTGGCTTGAACTCCCTCACCTCCTTCAATGGTATCAACTCTCACTCCCCCACAAACTAGTAAACCATCTACTAAATGTCCCATCCCTTCAAAATCTATTCCAACCCTATCGCACCACCAGACCACTAAGATCCAGCAACAAAAATCACTTGCAGATCACTAAAGCCAATAACTCTGCTGGTGAAGCACTATTCTCTTGCGCCATAGCCAAATTATGGAACTCCCTCCCACCCACAATTACCTCCATACCATCATGCACCCACTTCAAAACTTTACTAGAAGCGCACCTAAAAACATGCTGCCTAAGTCCTTGCAACTCCCACTCTAATATCACCCACCCCATCCAACCACTACCTTTCTTTCCACTCCACTAACTACCTTGATTATAGCAAGCTCAGATGCTCATAAGCCTTGTACTTATTATACAGCAGGAACTTCTTATTGTAACATTTAGGTTCATAGGTTCATAGGTTCATACTAGGCTATCTGCCCAAGGGCATTTACAAGCCTAGCCCATCGTTTTGTGGCTTACGCCACCCCTTTAGTATGGGGAACTATACCCATTATTTTGCTGTGCCTCTGTCGAGCAGTGACACTGAGGTAATCCCTGGGGTATATCTGCGATCTCCCATCCATTGGTCAAGATTTCTCTTGAACAAGGCCAGCGAGGTGCTCTGCCTCACATGTACCGGGATTTTGTTCCACAGCATAGGGAGTCTTTGGGTGATGAATCTATCCCTCCAGCACGTCCTATTAATAGCCGTGTCGAGGTTTAAGTCTCCGCCCTTGTGGCTCTGATGGATCTAGATTTTTGAGGTGAAGCATATTCATCAAATCTGGGTTTGACATGGCCTTGTATGTTAGGCAAAGGTCACCTCTGAGCAAGCGGTGGCGACTGAATAGAGCTGGAGTTCTTTCAGTCGGGCAGCATAGGACATATTTTTGAGACCCTTTATCCTTTTGGTGAGGAACTTTTGTGGCCTCTCCAGCTGCTGCAAGTGTCGGGTCAGATACATTCGAATGGGGCATTGTACTCAATCATTGGTCTGATGAGTGATGAGTAAAGGGAGACTATGACCTCCCTTGATCTAGATGAGAATCCCTTCATGATAAGGTGGGCAATGTAGAAGGTCTTCCTAACTACTTTAGCTACATGGGTGTCGAATGACAGACTACTATCAACCTGGGTCCCCAGGTCCCTGATAACTTCTTCTGTGCTCAGTGGATTGCCACCTATTTGGTAGCTAGGGGTAACCTTGTTTTTCCCGAAGGGTATGACTATGCATTTTTTGGCATTTAACTTTAGGCCGTGGCTCTGGCACCAGTTATCCGTTTCTGTGAGACCCTTCTGAAGGATATCTGTGTCAGATGTGTTTTCTACTATGGCCCAGTTTGCAGTCATCTGCAAACTTTGTCAGCCATAACCCTCCTGTGTTTGCTTTTACTTCGGAAAAGTAGATGCCAAACAAGAGTGGGCCCAGGACTGAGCCCTGTGGGACACCACTTGTGACAGGCTTTGAGTCTGACATGGCGCCAGCAACTCTGACCCTGTGGGTTCTGTCACTCAGCCAGTTTGCAACCCATCTTGTGATGTATGGGTTAACATTTAAGCTGATGAGTTTTTCAATGATACCCGAGTGGGGTATTGTATCGAAGGCCTTAGCCAGATCGAGGTAGGCTGTATGGACTGCCTTTCCTCATCAATGGCTTTGGTGACTGTTTCAAAAAGTCAACCAAGTTTAAAAGGCATGATCTGCCTTTGACAAAGCCAAACTGGGTTGGATCCAAAGTCTGCAAATTCCTATGTCTTTATTTATGAGGTCCATTATGATCCTCTCCATGGCTTTGCAGATAAGGCTTGTCAAGCTAATGGGCGGTAATTTCCAGGGTCGGTGGAGGCACCGCCTTTGTGAAGTGGGACCACAGTTGCAGTGCGCCACTCCTGGAGTGCGTATCCAGAGGTAAGACTTTGATTAAACAGCTGTCCTAGCTGTGGGTTTAATTCCTCATTGAGTTCGTGGAGCACACAGCCGGGGACACCATCAGGTCCCATGGATGCTGTGTTTTTGCTTTGGAGAGAGCAGTTCTCACTTGGGCGCTGGAGATGTTTGGGGGCTGAAATCGTTTGGTATAGATATCTCTCCTTTTGGGGGAGGGGAAAAGTTTGCACTGAACCTGTCAGCCAGTATGTTGGCAATGTCTGTAGGATCAGTAATCTTCACATCATTTTGAACTAGTTCTGAGCATATCTGGGAGTTTCCTCCTAGGTTTCTAACATAGCTAAAGAAGGCCTTATGATTGTCTTTTGAGTCTTTAGCTATTTTTCTCTCGAAATTTGCTTTGGATGATTTTATGAGAGCTCTTAGTTTTTACTTATAGTGATCAAGGGTGTCTTACCTTTTAAGGATTTTGCTCTATCTTGTAGTAGCTTCCTCCTTTTGTTGTAGAGTTTATTTATGGCTGGGGTCCACCAGACTGGACGCTTGCCTTTGGTACAAAGAGTCTTTGTTTTGCTTGGGATTGCCTTATCCATGCAGTCCTGCAGGTGCTGGTAGAAGGCATTTGTAAGTGATTCAGCGGCTTGAGTACTGTTTTCCGCCGGCTCGGGGGCTTAAAGGAGACCACACTAGTCTTTAGAAGTGTGAAGTCGGCTTTTGAGAAGTTCTTTACTGTGGTCTTTTTATTTCAGGTGGGGTGGGATGAAGACCTCCAGCGAGATTAGTTTGTGATCTGATCTCACCAGTGAGGGGTACACGTTCGGTGTTGTACATTGTGCTCCCATGTTCGTGATGATGAGATCAAGTATGTTATCTCCTCTTGTGGGGATGGTGACTAGTTGTTCCATGGCATTTGAGTTTATGAATTCCAGGAACTTTTGGGCTAGGGTGTTTGGGCTTGAGTAGTGTTCCCAGTCTATATTAGGGTAATTGAAGTCACCTAGTATGATGGTGTTTGGTGATACATTTATCCCTCTAGTGTTTTCAGGAAGGCCATGTGAGGTTCCTGAGTTTGTGAGGGTGGCCTGTAACATGCTACAATTTGCAGAGCAGTCTTGCCTATGGTTAATTGCACCTGGATGGTCTCCGATGCATCATGCGTTGCCACCAGTCTTGAGGTGTGGGTGTCCTTGATGAATATGGATACCCCCCCCTCCTTTCTTGGTATTTTCCTGATTTTGGGGTCGGAACGCATGATATGAGGTAAAACCTGATATCGCTGGGGTGCTCTCAGGAGCCTTGAACCAGGTTTCTGTCACAGCACAGACATCGATGTTCTCCATACTGAGAAGGGCCTCGAGTGCGTGCATTTTGAGATTTAGACTTCTGGCATTGAGCAGCATTACCCTTAGTTTTTTCCTTTTTGTGTTCTAGGGTGGTAGGTTTAGAATTTGAGCCTTGCCTAAAAAGGCACTATGGGGTGGCAAGAGCCTTTGCCAATATCCGGAATCCCAGGGGTGACAGGTGCAAGCCGTCCCTTGCGAAGCAGCGTGGCTTGTCCAGCATGTCATCCCAGGCAGACAGATACTGGATCCCCTTTGAATGACACCAGTGTTTAAGCCAATTGTTAAAGCTGATCATCTTATCTCTGTATTGTGGCATCATTCTTGGTGAAGGTAGGATACTGCTCAAGGTCAGGGTCATACCTGCCTGGGCTACATAATCAGAGAGCTCCTCAATGTCTCTTTTCATGTAGTCCAAGGAGTGCGTCTCAGGTCGTTTACACCAGCGTGGACAATGACTGAGTCATATTTGTACCTGCTGTTGAGAGACCTGAGTGCTTGCGTTATGTGGCGGATTCTAGCGCCCGACAGACAGCTTACTGTGACCTTCTCCTTACTCAGTCTGGTGAGCGGGACGTCAGTGTGTCTGACTATGGAGTCACCAATGACTAGTGTGTCTGGCATTGTGTTTGGCCTTAAGGGCTGTGACTGTTTGACACTCTGACTGTGAGGTCTATGTGTTGCAGGTGTTGTGTTCTGAGGTGGTGGTTGTTTGGGTGTCTGCTTTGGTGGCCTCTGCTGTTTTGGTAGATTTTTGATCAGAGCCTCCGAGTATGTCTTTGTGTGTTTATGTGTATGATTTGAGGTTGTAATGGTACTATGTGAGACTGGGTCTATAGTGTGTGTGGTAACCTTCTCCTCCTGACTGGTCTTGCCAGTCCTATGTTGAGAGAGCTCAGCCTCCAGTTTGGCCGTATAGTTGCATCTCTCGCATGTATTTGTGTTTTGTGGGAGGAGGAGAGGGTTGTCTGTGTACATGAGGCAATTGTAACATTGCCTCAATATTCCCAGGTTCACCAGCTGAGCAGGAGAGGACACTAGCAACTGATCCCTCGACATGCTAGACGGATAGACAAAAACTTTAAAAAAAAGATTCCGGGAGATGTGGGTGACCGAGAATTGGGGGGTTGCCTTTTTGGGGTACTATCTATGACAAGAGTGCCGTATCAAGGTAATAAGTACTGTAGGAGCAAGTGCTAGGTTTAACAGATAGAGAATAGTCTACTAGGAGTCAAGTAGAGATGATCTTTTTAGTTAAAGGATGCGCTGATTTGATCAGTAGTATAGTTCGAGGAAGGTAGTTCTAAGGGAAAATTTGAAGAGTGGACTTTAGGTAGCCCGAATAGTTTAAACCTGCTTAACCGGCGCTGCCCTAGTGTGCAACAGTGGCAGCTCCGCGCTAAATCGCGCTAATTAGCGCTAATTCGCGCCAAAGCGTGCTTTATAGCAGGGGGCTGGAAAAGACAGGAAATGACCCAAAATGGCCAATAAACTACAAGTTACTGCTTTAAACCACTCCTCTAAGGACAAACAGGCAGCTCAGTACTCCCTACTCCCACTAGTGAGTAAAGAAACTACCCCTTGACCAAACAAGGAAAATGGAGAAAACAGGAACCAAGACAAAGCCCAGGGATCAGCAAAATCTGATCACTGGAACAAACTATTAGAAAAGTATGGAAAACAAGAGTATTTTTTTTGTTTTTTCAAGTTTTTTCAGAAAGGCAGAAAATACAATAAATGCTGTGTTTTTCGACTAAATGCTATCAAAAGCTAGTACACTTGAGTGTATTAGCCTGTTGTTTAACTTTTAAGCAAAACTTAAACAAGCAAGTGCAATAAACAGTTCAAGCTATGAAAAACAGTAAAAATAGGTAATAGCAGAATAAAACAGGCAGAAATAGCAATCGAAAGGCTTAAAAAGTCGAAAATGCAGAAAAAAATACTTAAAATCTGGAAAGTTTGTCTTTTCTGGTCTCTGCTGCTCTAGGAACTCTGCTGGACACCACGAGGAGCTGTGCTGAGTTCTCTATAGCCAGAAAAGCCCGCCAAAGCGTGCTTTATAGCAGGGGGCTGGAAAAGACAGGAAATGACCCAAAATGGCCAATAAACTACAAGTTACTGCTTTAAACCACTCCTCTAAGGACAAACAGGCAGCTCAGTACTCCCTACTCCCACTAGTGAGTAAAGAAACTACCCCTTGACCAAACAAGGAAAATGGAGAAAACAGGAACCAAGACAAAGCCCAGGGATCAGCAAAATCTGATCACTGGAACAAACTATTAGAAAAGTATGGAAAACAAGAGTATTTTTTTGTTTTTTTCAAGTTTTTTTTTCAGAAAGGCAGAAAATACAATAAATGCTGTGTTTTTCGACTAAATGCTATCAAAAGCTAGTACACTTGAGTGTATTAGCCTGTTGTTTAACTTTTAAGCAAAACTTAAACAAGCAAGTGCAATAAACAGTTCAAGCTATGAAAAACAGTAAAAATAGGTAATAGCAGAATAAAACAGGCAGAAATAGCAATCGAAAGGCTTAAAAAGTCGAAAATGCAGAAAAAAATACTTAAAATCTGGAAAGTTTGTCTTTTCTGGTCTCTGCTGCTCTAGGAACTCTGCTGGACACCACGAGGAGCTGTGCTGAGTTCTCTATAGCCAGAAAAGCCCGCCAAAGCGTGCTTTATAGCAGGGGCTGGAAAAGACAGGAAATGACCCAAAATGGCCAATAAACTACAAGTTACTGCTTTAAACCACTCCTCTAAGGACAAACAGGCAGCTCAGTACTCCCTACTCCCACTAGTGAGTAAAGAAACTACCCCTTGACCAAACAAGGAAAATGGAGAAAACAGGAACCAAGACAAAGCCCAGGGATCAGCAAAATCTGATCACTGGAACAAACTATTAGAAAAGTATGGAAAACAAGAGTATTTTTTTTTTTTTCAAGTTTTTTCAGAAAGGCAGAAAATACAATAAATGCTGTGTTTTTCGACTAAATGCTATCAAAAGCTAGTACACTTGAGTGTATTAGCCTGTTGTTTAACTTTTAAGCAAAACTTAAACAAGCAAGTGCAATAAACAGTTCAAGCTATGAAAAACAGTAAAAATAGGTAATAGCAGAATAAAACAGGCAGAAATAGCAATCGAAAGGCTTAAAAAGTCGAAAATGCAGAAAAAAATACTTAAAATCTGGAAAGTTTGTCTTTTCTGGTCTCTGCTGCTCTAGGAACTCTGCTGGACACCACGAGGAGCTGTGCTGAGTTCTCTATAGCCAGAAAAGCCCGCCAAAGCGTGCTTTATAGCAGGGGGCTGGAAAAGACAGGAAATGACCCAAAATGGCCAATAAACTACAAGTTACTGCTTTAAACCACTCCTCTAAGGACAAACAGGCAGCTCAGTACTCCCTACTCCCACTAGTGAGTAAAGAAACTACCCCTTGACCAAACAAGGAAAATGGAGAAAACAGGAACCAAGACAAAGCCCAGGGATCAGCAAAATCTGATCACTGGAACAAACTATTAGAAAAGTATGGAAAACAAGAGTATTTTTTTGTTTTTTTCAAGTTAATTACAGAAAGGCAGAAAATACAATAAATGCTGTGTTTTTCGACTAAATGCTATCAAAAGCTAGTACACTTGAGTGTATTAGCCTGTTGTTTAACTTTTAAGCAAAACTTAAACAAGCAAGTGCAATAAACAGTTCAAGCTATGAAAAACAGTAAAAATAGGTAATAGCAGAATAAAACAGGCAGAAATAGCAATCGAAAGGCTTAAAAAGTCGAAAATGCAGAAAAAAATACTTAAAATCTGGAAAGTTTGTCTTTTCTGGTCTCTGCTGCTCTAGGAACTCTGCTGGACACCACGAGGAGCTGTGCTGAGTTCTCTATAGCCAGAAAAGCCCGCCAAAGCGTGCTTTATAGCAGGGGGCTGGAAAAGACAGGAAATGACCCAAAATGGCCAATAAACTACAAGTTACTGCTTTAAACCACTCCTCTAAGGACAAACAGGCAGCTCAGTACTCCCTACTCCCACTAGTGAGTAAAGAAACTACCCCTTGACCAAACAAGGAAAATGGAGAAAACAGGAACCAAGACAAAGCCCAGGGATCAGCAAAATCTGATCACTGGAACAAACTATTAGAAAAGTATGGAAAACAAGAGTATTTTTTTTTTTTTTCAAGTTTTTTCAGAAAGGCAGAAAATACAATAAATGCTGTGTTTTTCGACTAAATGCTATCAAAAGCTAGTACACTTGAGTGTATTAGCCTGTTGTTTAACTTTTAAGCAAAACTTAAACAAGCAAGTGCAATAAACAGTTCAAGCTATGAAAAACAGTAAAAATAGGTAATAGCAGAATAAAACAGGCAGAAATAGCAATCGAAAGGCTTAAAAAGTCGAAAATGCAGAAAAAAATACTTAAAATCTGGAAAGTTTGTCTTTTCTGGTCTCTGCTGCTCTAGGAACTCTGCTGGACACCACGAGGAGCTGTGCTGAGTTCTCTATAGCCAGAAAAGCCCGCCAAAGCGTGCTTTATAGCAGGGGGCTGGAAAAGACAGGAAATGACCCAAAATGGCCAATAAACTACAAGTTACTGCTTTAAACCACTCCTCTAAGGACAAACAGGCAGCTCAGTACTCCCTACTCCCACTAGTGAGTAAAGAAACTACCCCTTGACCAAACAAGGAAAATGGAGAAAACAGGAACCAAGACAAAGCCCAGGGATCAGCAAAATCTGATCACTGGAACAAACTATTAGAAAAGTATGGAAAACAAGAGTATTTTTTTGTTTTTTTCAAGTTTATCAGAAAGGCAGAAAATACAATAAATGCTGTGTTTTTCGACTAAATGCTATCAAAAGCTAGTACACTTGAGTGTATTAGCCTGTTGTTTAACTTTTAAGCAAAACTTAAACAAGCAAGTGCAATAAACAGTTCAAGCTATGAAAAACAGTAAAAATAGGTAATAGCAGAATAAAACAGGCAGAAATAGCAATCGAAAGGCTTAAAAAGTCGAAAATGCAGAAAAAAATACTTAAAATCTGGAAAGTTTGTCTTTTCTGGTCTCTGCTGCTCTAGGAACTCTGCTGGACACCACGAGGAGCTGTGCTGAGTTCTCTATAGCCAGAAAAGCCCGCCAAAGCGTGCTTTATAGCAGGGGGCTGGAAAAGACAGGAAATGACCCAAAATGGCCAATAAACTACAAGTTACTGCTTTAAACCACTCCTCTAAGGACAAACAGGCAGCTCAGTACTCCCTACTCCCACTAGTGAGTAAAGAAACTACCCCTTGACCAAACAAGGAAAATGGAGAAAACAGGAACCAAGACAAAGCCCAGGGATCAGCAAAATCTGATCACTGGAACAAACTATTAGAAAAGTATGGAAAACAAGAGTATTTTTTGTTTTTTTTCAAGTTTTTTTCAGAAAGGCAGAAAATACAATAAATGCTGTGTTTTTCGACTAAATGCTATCAAAAGCTAGTACACTTGAGTGTATTAGCCTGTTGTTTAACTTTTAAGCAAAACTTAAACAAGCAAGTGCAATAAACAGTTCAAGCTATGAAAAACAGTAAAAATAGGTAATAGCAGAATAAAACAGGCAGAAATAGCAATCGAAAGGCTTAAAAAGTCGAAAATGCAGAAAAAAATACTTAAAATCTGGAAAGTTTGTCTTTTCTGGTCTCTGCTGCTCTAGGAACTCTGCTGGACACCACGAGGAGCTGTGCTGAGTTCTCTATAGCCAGAAAAGCCCGCCAAAGCGTGCTTTATAGCAGGGGGCTGGAAAAGACAGGAAATGACCCAAAATGGCCAATAAACTACAAGTTACTGCTTTAAACCACTCCTCTAAGGACAAACAGGCAGCTCAGTACTCCCTACTCCCACTAGTGAGTAAAGAAACTACCCCTTGACCAAACAAGGAAAATGGAGAAAACAGGAACCAAGACAAAGCCCAGGGATCAGCAAAATCTGATCACTGGAACAAACTATTAGAAAAGTATGGAAAACAAGAGTATTTTTTGTTTTTTTTCAAGTTTTTCAGAAAGGCAGAAAATACAATAAATGCTGTGTTTTTCGACTAAATGCTATCAAAAGCTAGTACACTTGAGTGTATTAGCCTGTTGTTTAACTTTTAAGCAAAACTTAAACAAGCAAGTGCAATAAACAGTTCAAGCTATGAAAAACAGTAAAAATAGGTAATAGCAGAATAAAACAGGCAGAAATAGCAATCGAAAGGCTTAAAAAGTCGAAAATGCAGAAAAAAATACTTAAAATCTGGAAAGTTTGTCTTTTCTGGTCTCTGCTGCTCTAGGAACTCTGCTGGACACCACGAGGAGCTGTGCTGAGTTCTCTATAGCCAGAAAAGCCCGCCAAAGCGTGCTTTATAGCAGGGGCTGGAAAAGACAGGAAATGACCCAAAATGGCCAATAAACTACAAGTTACTGCTTTAAACCACTCCTCTAAGGACAAACAGGCAGCTCAGTACTCCCTACTCCCACTAGTGAGTAAAGAAACTACCCCTTGACCAAACAAGGAAAATGGAGAAAACAGGAACCAAGACAAAGCCCAGGGATCAGCAAAATCTGATCACTGGAACAAACTATTAGAAAAGTATGGAAAACAAGAGTATTTTTTTTTTTTTTCAAGTTTTTCAGAAAGGCAGAAAATACAATAAATGCTGTGTTTTTCGACTAAATGCTATCAAAAGCTAGTACACTTGAGTGTATTAGCCTGTTGTTTAACTTTTAAGCAAAACTTAAACAAGCAAGTGCAATAAACAGTTCAAGCTATGAAAAACAGTAAAAATAGGTAATAGCAGAATAAAACAGGCAGAAATAGCAATCGAAAGGCTTAAAAAGTCGAAAATGCAGAAAAAAATACTTAAAATCTGGAAAGTTTGTCTTTTCTGGTCTCTGCTGCTCTAGGAACTCTGCTGGACACCACGAGGAGCTGTGCTGAGTTCTCTATAGCCAGAAAAGCCCGCCAAAGCGTGCTTTATAGCAGGGGGCTGGAAAAGACAGGAAATGACCCAAAATGGCCAATAAACTACAAGTTACTGCTTTAAACCACTCCTCTAAGGACAAACAGGCAGCTCAGTACTCCCTACTCCCACTAGTGAGTAAAGAAACTACCCCTTGACCAAACAAGGAAAATGGAGAAAACAGGAACCAAGACAAAGCCCAGGGATCAGCAAAATCTGATCACTGGAACAAACTATTAGAAAAGTATGGAAAACAAGAGTATTTTTTTTTTTCAAGTTTTTTTCAGAAAGGCAGAAAATACAATAAATGCTGTGTTTTTCGACTAAATGCTATCAAAAGCTAGTACACTTGAGTGTATTAGCCTGTTGTTTAACTTTTAAGCAAAACTTAAACAAGCAAGTGCAATAAACAGTTCAAGCTATGAAAAACAGTAAAAATAGGTAATAGCAGAATAAAACAGGCAGAAATAGCAATCGAAAGGCTTAAAAAGTCGAAAATGCAGAAAAAAATACTTAAAATCTGGAAAGTTTGTCTTTTCTGGTCTCTGCTGCTCTAGGAACTCTGCTGGACACCACGAGGAGCTGTGCTGAGTTCTCTATAGCCAGAAAAGCCCGCCAAAGCGTGCTTTATAGCAGGGGGCTGGAAAAGACAGGAAATGACCCAAAATGGCCAATAAACTACAAGTTACTGCTTTAAACCACTCCTCTAAGGACAAACAGGCAGCTCAGTACTCCCTACTCCCACTAGTGAGTAAAGAAACTACCCCTTGACCAAACAAGGAAAATGGAGAAAACAGGAACCAAGACAAAGCCCAGGGATCAGCAAAATCTGATCACTGGAACAAACTATTAGAAAAGTATGGAAAACAAGAGTATTTTTTTGTTTTTTTCAAGTTTTTCAGAAAGGCAGAAAATACAATAAATGCTGTGTTTTTCGACTAAATGCTATCAAAAGCTAGTACACTTGAGTGTATTAGCCTGTTGTTTAACTTTTAAGCAAAACTTAAACAAGCAAGTGCAATAAACAGTTCAAGCTATGAAAAACAGTAAAAATAGGTAATAGCAGAATAAAACAGGCAGAAATAGCAATCGAAAGGCTTAAAAAGTCGAAAATGCAGAAAAAAATACTTAAAATCTGGAAAGTTTGTCTTTTCTGGTCTCTGCTGCTCTAGGAACTCTGCTGGACACCACGAGGAGCTGTGCTGAGTTCTCTATAGCCAGAAAAGCCCGCCAAAGCGTGCTTTATAGCAGGGGGCTGGAAAAGACAGGAAATGACCCAAAATGGCCAATAAACTACAAGTTACTGCTTTAAACCACTCCTCTAAGGACAAACAGGCAGCTCAGTACTCCCTACTCCCACTAGTGAGTAAAGAAACTACCCCTTGACCAAACAAGGAAAATGGAGAAAACAGGAACCAAGACAAAGCCCAGGGATCAGCAAAATCTGATCACTGGAACAAACTATTAGAAAAGTATGGAAAACAAGAGTATTTTTTGGAGGTTTTTTTTCAAGTTTTTTTCAGAAAGGCAGAAAATACAATAAATGCTGTGTTTTTCGACTAAATGCTATCAAAAGCTAGTACACTTGAGTGTATTAGCCTGTTGTTTAACTTTTAAGCAAAACTTAAACAAGCAAGTGCAATAAACAGTTCAAGCTATGAAAAACAGTAAAAATAGGTAATAGCAGAATAAAACAGGCAGAAATAGCAATCGAAAGGCTTAAAAAGTCGAAAATGCAGAAAAAAATACTTAAAATCTGGAAAGTTTGTCTTTTCTGGTCTCTGCTGCTCTAGGAACTCTGCTGGACACCACGAGGAGCTGTGCTGAGTTCTCTATAGCCAGAAAAGCCCGCCAAAGCGTGCTTTATAGCAGGGGGCTGGAAAAGACAGGAAATGACCCAAAATGGCCAATAAACTACAAGTTACTGCTTTAAACCACTCCTCTAAGGACAAACAGGCAGCTCAGTACTCCCTACTCCCACTAGTGAGTAAAGAAACTACCCCTTGACCAAACAAGGAAAATGGAGAAAACAGGAACCAAGACAAAGCCCAGGGATCAGCAAAATCTGATCACTGGAACAAACTATTAGAAAAGTATGGAAAACAAGAGTATTTTTTTGTTTTTTTCAAGTTTTTCAGAAAGGCAGAAAATACAATAAATGCTGTGTTTTTCGACTAAATGCTATCAAAAGCTAGTACACTTGAGTGTATTAGCCTGTTGTTTAACTTTTAAGCAAAACTTAAACAAGCAAGTGCAATAAACAGTTCAAGCTATGAAAAACAGTAAAAATAGGTAATAGCAGAATAAAACAGGCAGAAATAGCAATCGAAAGGCTTAAAAAGTCGAAAATGCAGAAAAAAATACTTAAAATCTGGAAAGTTTGTCTTTTCTGGTCTCTGCTGCTCTAGGAACTCTGCTGGACACCACGAGGAGCTGTGCTGAGTTCTCTATAGCCAGAAAAGCCCGCCAAAGCGTGCTTTATAGCAGGGGGCTGGAAAAGACAGGAAATGACCCAAAATGGCCAATAAACTACAAGTTACTGCTTTAAACCACTCCTCTAAGGACAAACAGGCAGCTCAGTACTCCCTACTCCCACTAGTGAGTAAAGAAACTACCCCTTGACCAAACAAGGAAAATGGAGAAAACAGGAACCAAGACAAAGCCCAGGGATCAGCAAAATCTGATCACTGGAACAAACTATTAGAAAAGTATGGAAAACAAGAGTATTTTTTTTTTTTTTCAAGTTTTTCAGAAAGGCAGAAAATACAATAAATGCTGTGTTTTTCGACTAAATGCTATCAAAAGCTAGTACACTTGAGTGTATTAGCCTGTTGTTTAACTTTTAAGCAAAACTTAAACAAGCAAGTGCAATAAACAGTTCAAGCTATGAAAAACAGTAAAAATAGGTAATAGCAGAATAAAACAGGCAGAAATAGCAATCGAAAGGCTTAAAAAGTCGAAAATGCAGAAAAAAATACTTAAAATCTGGAAAGTTTGTCTTTTCTGGTCTCTGCTGCTCTAGGAACTCTGCTGGACACCACGAGGAGCTGTGCTGAGTTCTCTATAGCCAGAAAAGCCCGCCAAAGCGTGCTTTATAGCAGGGGGCTGGAAAAGACAGGAAATGACCCAAAATGGCCAATAAACTACAAGTTACTGCTTTAAACCACTCCTCTAAGGACAAACAGGCAGCTCAGTACTCCCTACTCCCACTAGTGAGTAAAGAAACTACCCCTTGACCAAACAAGGAAAATGGAGAAAACAGGAACCAAGACAAAGCCCAGGGATCAGCAAAATCTGATCACTGGAACAAACTATTAGAAAAGTATGGAAAACAAGAGTATTTTTTTGTTTTTTTCAAGTTTTTTGCAGAAAGGCAGAAAATACAATAAATGCTGTGTTTTTCGACTAAATGCTATCAAAAGCTAGTACACTTGAGTGTATTAGCCTGTTGTTTAACTTTTAAGCAAAACTTAAACAAGCAAGTGCAATAAACAGTTCAAGCTATGAAAAACAGTAAAAATAGGTAATAGCAGAATAAAACAGGCAGAAATAGCAATCGAAAGGCTTAAAAAGTCGAAAATGCAGAAAAAAATACTTAAAATCTGGAAAGTTTGTCTTTTCTGGTCTCTGCTGCTCTAGGAACTCTGCTGGACACCACGAGGAGCTGTGCTGAGTTCTCTATAGCCAGAAAAGCCCGCCAAAGCGTGCTTTATAGCAGGGGGCTGGAAAAGACAGGAAATGACCCAAAATGGCCAATAAACTACAAGTTACTGCTTTAAACCACTCCTCTAAGGACAAACAGGCAGCTCAGTACTCCCTACTCCCACTAGTGAGTAAAGAAACTACCCCTTGACCAAACAAGGAAAATGGAGAAAACAGGAACCAAGACAAAGCCCAGGGATCAGCAAAATCTGATCACTGGAACAAACTATTAGAAAAGTATGGAAAACAAGAGTATTTTTTTGTTTTTTTCAAGTTTCTTGCAGAAAGGCAGAAAATACAATAAATGCTGTGTTTTTCGACTAAATGCTATCAAAAGCTAGTACACTTGAGTGTATTAGCCTGTTGTTTAACTTTTAAGCAAAACTTAAACAAGCAAGTGCAATAAACAGTTCAAGCTATGAAAAACAGTAAAAATAGGTAATAGCAGAATAAAACAGGCAGAAATAGCAATCGAAAGGCTTAAAAAGTCGAAAATGCAGAAAAAAATACTTAAAATCTGGAAAGTTTGTCTTTTCTGGTCTCTGCTGCTCTAGGAACTCTGCTGGACACCACGAGGAGCTGTGCTGAGTTCTCTATAGCCAGAAAAGCCCGCCAAAGCGTGCTTTATAGCAGGGGGCTGGAAAAGACAGGAAATGACCCAAAATGGCCAATAAACTACAAGTTACTGCTTTAAACCACTCCTCTAAGGACAAACAGGCAGCTCAGTACTCCCTACTCCCACTAGTGAGTAAAGAAACTACCCCTTGACCAAACAAGGAAAATGGAGAAAACAGGAACCAAGACAAAGCCCAGGGATCAGCAAAATCTGATCACTGGAACAAACTATTAGAAAAGTATGGAAAACAAGAGTATTTTTTTTTTTTTCAAGTTTATCAGAAAGGCAGAAAATACAATAAATGCTGTGTTTTTCGACTAAATGCTATCAAAAGCTAGTACACTTGAGTGTATTAGCCTGTTGTTTAACTTTTAAGCAAAACTTAAACAAGCAAGTGCAATAAACAGTTCAAGCTATGAAAAACAGTAAAAATAGGTAATAGCAGAATAAAACAGGCAGAAATAGCAATCGAAAGGCTTAAAAAGTCGAAAATGCAGAAAAAAATACTTAAAATCTGGAAAGTTTGTCTTTTCTGGTCTCTGCTGCTCTAGGAACTCTGCTGGACACCACGAGGAGCTGTGCTGAGTTCTCTATAGCCAGAAAAGCCCGCCAAAGCGTGCTTTATAGCAGGGGGCTGGAAAAGACAGGAAATGACCCAAAATGGCCAATAAACTACAAGTTACTGCTTTAAACCACTCCTCTAAGGACAAACAGGCAGCTCAGTACTCCCTACTCCCACTAGTGAGTAAAGAAACTACCCCTTGACCAAACAAGGAAAATGGAGAAAACAGGAACCAAGACAAAGCCCAGGGATCAGCAAAATCTGATCACTGGAACAAACTATTAGAAAAGTATGGAAAACAAGAGTATTTTTTTGTTTTTTTCAAGTTTTTTTCAGAAAGGCAGAAAATACAATAAATGCTGTGTTTTTCGACTAAATGCTATCAAAAGCTAGTACACTTGAGTGTATTAGCCTGTTGTTTAACTTTTAAGCAAAACTTAAACAAGCAAGTGCAATAAACAGTTCAAGCTATGAAAAACAGTAAAAATAGGTAATAGCAGAATAAAACAGGCAGAAATAGCAATCGAAAGGCTTAAAAAGTCGAAAATGCAGAAAAAAATACTTAAAATCTGGAAAGTTTGTCTTTTCTGGTCTCTGCTGCTCTAGGAACTCTGCTGGACACCACGAGGAGCTGTGCTGAGTTCTCTATAGCCAGAAAAGCCCGCCAAAGCGTGCTTTATAGCAGGGGGCTGGAAAAGACAGGAAATGACCCAAAATGGCCAATAAACTACAAGTTACTGCTTTAAACCACTCCTCTAAGGACAAACAGGCAGCTCAGTACTCCCTACTCCCACTAGTGAGTAAAGAAACTACCCCTTGACCAAACAAGGAAAATGGAGAAAACAGGAACCAAGACAAAGCCCAGGGATCAGCAAAATCTGATCACTGGAACAAACTATTAGAAAAGTATGGAAAACAAGAGTATTTTTTGTTTTTTTTCAAGTTTTTTTCAGAAAGGCAGAAAATACAATAAATGCTGTGTTTTTCGACTAAATGCTATCAAAAGCTAGTACACTTGAGTGTATTAGCCTGTTGTTTAACTTTTAAGCAAAACTTAAACAAGCAAGTGCAATAAACAGTTCAAGCTATGAAAAACAGTAAAAATAGGTAATAGCAGAATAAAACAGGCAGAAATAGCAATCGAAAGGCTTAAAAAGTCGAAAATGCAGAAAAAAATACTTAAAATCTGGAAAGTTTGTCTTTTCTGGTCTCTGCTGCTCTAGGAACTCTGCTGGACACCACGAGGAGCTGTGCTGAGTTCTCTATAGCCAGAAAAGCCCGCCAAAGCGTGCTTTATAGCAGGGGGCTGGAAAAGACAGGAAATGACCCAAAATGGCCAATAAACTACAAGTTACTGCTTTAAACCACTCCTCTAAGGACAAACAGGCAGCTCAGTACTCCCTACTCCCACTAGTGAGTAAAGAAACTACCCCTTGACCAAACAAGGAAAATGGAGAAAACAGGAACCAAGACAAAGCCCAGGGATCAGCAAAATCTGATCACTGGAACAAACTATTAGAAAAGTATGGAAAACAAGAGTATTTTTTTTGTTTTTTTTCAAGTTTTTTTTCAGAAAGGCAGAAAATACAATAAATGCTGTGTTTTTCGACTAAATGCTATCAAAAGCTAGTACACTTGAGTGTATTAGCCTGTTGTTTAACTTTTAAGCAAAACTTAAACAAGCAAGTGCAATAAACAGTTCAAGCTATGAAAAACAGTAAAAATAGGTAATAGCAGAATAAAACAGGCAGAAATAGCAATCGAAAGGCTTAAAAAGTCGAAAATGCAGAAAAAAATACTTAAAATCTGGAAAGTTTGTCTTTTCTGGTCTCTGCTGCTCTAGGAACTCTGCTGGACACCACGAGGAGCTGTGCTGAGTTCTCTATAGCCAGAAAAGCCCGCCAAAGCGTGCTTTATAGCAGGGGGCTGGAAAAGACAGGAAATGACCCAAAATGGCCAATAAACTACAAGTTACTGCTTTAAACCACTCCTCTAAGGACAAACAGGCAGCTCAGTACTCCCTACTCCCACTAGTGAGTAAAGAAACTACCCCTTGACCAAACAAGGAAAATGGAGAAAACAGGAACCAAGACAAAGCCCAGGGATCAGCAAAATCTGATCACTGGAACAAACTATTAGAAAAGTATGGAAAACAAGAGTATTTTTTTTTTTTTTTCAAGATTTCTTCAGAAAGGCAGAAAATACAATAAATGCTGTGTTTTTCGACTAAATGCTATCAAAAGCTAGTACACTTGAGTGTATTAGCCTGTTGTTTAACTTTTAAGCAAAACTTAAACAAGCAAGTGCAATAAACAGTTCAAGCTATGAAAAACAGTAAAATAGGTAATAGCAGAATAAAACAGGCAGAAATAGCAATCGAAAGGCTTAAAAAGTCGAAAATGCAGAAAAAAATACTTAAAATCTGGAAAGTTTGTCTTTTCTGGTCTCTGCTGCTCTAGGAACTCTGCTGGACACCACGAGGAGCTGTGCTGAGTTCTCTATAGCCAGAAAAGCCCGCCAAAGCGTGCTTTATAGCAGGGGCTGGAAAAGACAGGAAATGACCCAAAATGGCCAATAAACTACAAGTTACTGCTTTAAACCACTCCTCTAAGGACAAACAGGCAGCTCAGTACTCCCTACTCCCACTAGTGAGTAAAGAAACTACCCCTTGACCAAACAAGGAAAATGGAGAAAACAGGAACCAAGACAAAGCCCAGGGATCAGCAAAATCTGATCACTGGAACAAACTATTAGAAAAGTATGGAAAACAAGAGTATTTTTTGTTTTTTTTCAAGTTTTTTACAGAAAGGCAGAAAATACAATAAATGCTGTGTTTTTCGACTAAATGCTATCAAAAGCTAGTACACTTGAGTGTATTAGCCTGTTGTTTAACTTTTAAGCAAAACTTAAACAAGCAAGTGCAATAAACAGTTCAAGCTATGAAAAACAGTAAAAATAGGTAATAGCAGAATAAAACAGGCAGAAATAGCAATCGAAAGGCTTAAAAAGTCGAAAATGCAGAAAAAAATACTTAAAATCTGGAAAGTTTGTCTTTTCTGGTCTCTGCTGCTCTAGGAACTCTGCTGGACACCACGAGGAGCTGTGCTGAGTTCTCTATAGCCAGAAAAGCCCGCCAAAGCGTGCTTTATAGCAGGGGGCTGGAAAAGACAGGAAATGACCCAAAATGGCCAATAAACTACAAGTTACTGCTTTAAACCACTCCTCTAAGGACAAACAGGCAGCTCAGTACTCCCTACTCCCACTAGTGAGTAAAGAAACTACCCCTTGACCAAACAAGGAAAATGGAGAAAACAGGAACCAAGACAAAGCCCAGGGATCAGCAAAATCTGATCACTGGAACAAACTATTAGAAAAGTATGGAAAACAAGAGTATTTTTTTGTTTTTTTCAAGTTTTTCAGAAAGGCAGAAAATACAATAAATGCTGTGTTTTTCGACTAAATGCTATCAAAAGCTAGTACACTTGAGTGTATTAGCCTGTTGTTTAACTTTTAAGCAAAACTTAAACAAGCAAGTGCAATAAACAGTTCAAGCTATGAAAAACAGTAAAAATAGGTAATAGCAGAATAAAACAGGCAGAAATAGCAATCGAAAGGCTTAAAAAGTCGAAAATGCAGAAAAAAATACTTAAAATCTGGAAAGTTTGTCTTTTCTGGTCTCTGCTGCTCTAGGAACTCTGCTGGACACCACGAGGAGCTGTGCTGAGTTCTCTATAGCCAGAAAAGCCCGCCAAAGCGTGCTTTATAGCAGGGGGCTGGAAAAGACAGGAAATGACCCAAAATGGCCAATAAACTACAAGTTACTGCTTTAAACCACTCCTCTAAGGACAAACAGGCAGCTCAGTACTCCCTACTCCCACTAGTGAGTAAAGAAACTACCCCTTGACCAAACAAGGAAAATGGAGAAAACAGGAACCAAGACAAAGCCCAGGGATCAGCAAAATCTGATCACTGGAACAAACTATTAGAAAAGTATGGAAAACAAGAGTATTTTTTTTTTTTTCAAGTTTTACAGAAAGGCAGAAAATACAATAAATGCTGTGTTTTTCGACTAAATGCTATCAAAAGCTAGTACACTTGAGTGTATTAGCCTGTTGTTTAACTTTTAAGCAAAACTTAAACAAGCAAGTGCAATAAACAGTTCAAGCTATGAAAAACAGTAAAAATAGGTAATAGCAGAATAAAACAGGCAGAAATAGCAATCGAAAGGCTTAAAAAGTCGAAAATGCAGAAAAAAATACTTAAAATCTGGAAAGTTTGTCTTTTCTGGTCTCTGCTGCTCTAGGAACTCTGCTGGACACCACGAGGAGCTGTGCTGAGTTCTCTATAGCCAGAAAAGCCCGCCAAAGCGTGCTTTATAGCAGGGGGCTGGAAAAGACAGGAAATGACCCAAAATGGCCAATAAACTACAAGTTACTGCTTTAAACCACTCCTCTAAGGACAAACAGGCAGCTCAGTACTCCCTACTCCCACTAGTGAGTAAAGAAACTACCCCTTGACCAAACAAGGAAAATGGAGAAAACAGGAACCAAGACAAAGCCCAGGGATCAGCAAAATCTGATCACTGGAACAAACTATTAGAAAAGTATGGAAAACAAGAGTATTTTTTTGTTTTTTTCAAGTTTATCAGAAAGGCAGAAAATACAATAAATGCTGTGTTTTTCGACTAAATGCTATCAAAAGCTAGTACACTTGAGTGTATTAGCCTGTTGTTTAACTTTTAAGCAAAACTTAAACAAGCAAGTGCAATAAACAGTTCAAGCTATGAAAAACAGTAAAAATAGGTAATAGCAGAATAAAACAGGCAGAAATAGCAATCGAAAGGCTTAAAAAGTCGAAAATGCAGAAAAAAATACTTAAAATCTGGAAAGTTTGTCTTTTCTGGTCTCTGCTGCTCTAGGAACTCTGCTGGACACCACGAGGAGCTGTGCTGAGTTCTCTATAGCCAGAAAAGCCCGCCAAAGCGTGCTTTATAGCAGGGGGCTGGAAAAGACAGGAAATGACCCAAAATGGCCAATAAACTACAAGTTACTGCTTTAAACCACTCCTCTAAGGACAAACAGGCAGCTCAGTACTCCCTACTCCCACTAGTGAGTAAAGAAACTACCCCTTGACCAAACAAGGAAAATGGAGAAAACAGGAACCAAGACAAAGCCCAGGGATCAGCAAAATCTGATCACTGGAACAAACTATTAGAAAAGTATGGAAAACAAGAGTATTTTTTTTGTTTTTTTCAAGTTTTTCAGAAAGGCAGAAAATACAATAAATGCTGTGTTTTTCGACTAAATGCTATCAAAAGCTAGTACACTTGAGTGTATTAGCCTGTTGTTTAACTTTTAAGCAAAACTTAAACAAGCAAGTGCAATAAACAGTTCAAGCTATGAAAAACAGTAAAAATAGGTAATAGCAGAATAAAACAGGCAGAAATAGCAATCGAAAGGCTTAAAAAGTCGAAAATGCAGAAAAAAATACTTAAAATCTGGAAAGTTTGTCTTTTCTGGTCTCTGCTGCTCTAGGAACTCTGCTGGACACCACGAGGAGCTGTGCTGAGTTCTCTATAGCCAGAAAAGCCCGCCAAAGCGTGCTTTATAGCAGGGGGCTGGAAAAGACAGGAAATGACCCAAAATGGCCAATAAACTACAAGTTACTGCTTTAAACCACTCCTCTAAGGACAAACAGGCAGCTCAGTACTCCCTACTCCCACTAGTGAGTAAAGAAACTACCCCTTGACCAAACAAGGAAAATGGAGAAAACAGGAACCAAGACAAAGCCCAGGGATCAGCAAAATCTGATCACTGGAACAAACTATTAGAAAAGTATGGAAAACAAGAGTATTTTTTTGTTTTTTTCAAGTTTTTTCCAGAAAGGCAGAAAATACAATAAATGCTGTGTTTTTCGACTAAATGCTATCAAAAGCTAGTACACTTGAGTGTATTAGCCTGTTGTTTAACTTTTAAGCAAAACTTAAACAAGCAAGTGCAATAAACAGTTCAAGCTATGAAAAACAGTAAAAATAGGTAATAGCAGAATAAAACAGGCAGAAATAGCAATCGAAAGGCTTAAAAAGTCGAAAATGCAGAAAAAAATACTTAAAATCTGGAAAGTTTGTCTTTTCTGGTCTCTGCTGCTCTAGGAACTCTGCTGGACACCACGAGGAGCTGTGCTGAGTTCTCTATAGCCAGAAAAGCCCGCCAAAGCGTGCTTTATAGCAGGGGGCTGGAAAAGACAGGAAATGACCCAAAATGGCCAATAAACTACAAGTTACTGCTTTAAACCACTCCTCTAAGGACAAACAGGCAGCTCAGTACTCCCTACTCCCACTAGTGAGTAAAGAAACTACCCCTTGACCAAACAAGGAAAATGGAGAAAACAGGAACCAAGACAAAGCCCAGGGATCAGCAAAATCTGATCACTGGAACAAACTATTAGAAAAGTATGGAAAACAAGAGTATTTTTTTTTTTTTCAAGTTTTTCAGAAAGGCAGAAAATACAATAAATGCTGTGTTTTTCGACTAAATGCTATCAAAAGCTAGTACACTTGAGTGTATTAGCCTGTTGTTTAACTTTTAAGCAAAACTTAAACAAGCAAGTGCAATAAACAGTTCAAGCTATGAAAAACAGTAAAAATAGGTAATAGCAGAATAAAACAGGCAGAAATAGCAATCGAAAGGCTTAAAAAGTCGAAAATGCAGAAAAAAATACTTAAAATCTGGAAAGTTTGTCTTTTCTGGTCTCTGCTGCTCTAGGAACTCTGCTGGACACCACGAGGAGCTGTGCTGAGTTCTCTATAGCCAGAAAAGCCCGCCAAAGCGTGCTTTATAGCAGGGGGCTGGAAAAGACAGGAAATGACCCAAAATGGCCAATAAACTACAAGTTACTGCTTTAAACCACTCCTCTAAGGACAAACAGGCAGCTCAGTACTCCCTACTCCCACTAGTGAGTAAAGAAACTACCCCTTGACCAAACAAGGAAAATGGAGAAAACAGGAACCAAGACAAAGCCCAGGGATCAGCAAAATCTGATCACTGGAACAAACTATTAGAAAAGTATGGAAAACAAGAGTATTTTTTTTTTTTTTTTCAAGTTTTTTTCAGAAAGGCAGAAAATACAATAAATGCTGTGTTTTTCGACTAAATGCTATCAAAAGCTAGTACACTTGAGTGTATTAGCCTGTTGTTTAACTTTTAAGCAAAACTTAAACAAGCAAGTGCAATAAACAGTTCAAGCTATGAAAAACAGTAAAAATAGGTAATAGCAGAATAAAACAGGCAGAAATAGCAATCGAAAGGCTTAAAAAGTCGAAAATGCAGAAAAAAATACTTAAAATCTGGAAAGTTTGTCTTTTCTGGTCTCTGCTGCTCTAGGAACTCTGCTGGACACCACGAGGAGCTGTGCTGAGTTCTCTATAGCCAGAAAAGCCCGCCAAAGCGTGCTTTATAGCAGGGGGCTGGAAAAGACAGGAAATGACCCAAAATGGCCAATAAACTACAAGTTACTGCTTTAAACCACTCCTCTAAGGACAAACAGGCAGCTCAGTACTCCCTACTCCCACTAGTGAGTAAAGAAACTACCCCTTGACCAAACAAGGAAAATGGAGAAAACAGGAACCAAGACAAAGCCCAGGGATCAGCAAAATCTGATCACTGGAACAAACTATTAGAAAAGTATGGAAAACAAGAGTATTTTTTTTTTTTTTTCAAGTTTTTTTTCAGAAAGGCAGAAAATACAATAAATGCTGTGTTTTTCGACTAAATGCTATCAAAAGCTAGTACACTTGAGTGTATTAGCCTGTTGTTTAACTTTTAAGCAAAACTTAAACAAGCAAGTGCAATAAACAGTTCAAGCTATGAAAAACAGTAAAAATAGGTAATAGCAGAATAAAACAGGCAGAAATAGCAATCGAAAGGCTTAAAAAGTCGAAAATGCAGAAAAAAATACTTAAAATCTGGAAAGTTTTTGTTAATGTCTGTTATGTACTTCACAGATAGATTCTAGTTGTCTACTGATGTACTATGTTCTTCATCTGTAAATATGTTGTAAGTAATTGCTATGTAAATTGTTAAATCGCTATGTAATCCAATGTAACTACTGTCTGTTTTAACTGTGGAGCTTTTCTCCCCGGGCCTCCTCTGAAAATGGACCTATGTCCAGTCGGACACTCCCGGTCAACAAATATAAATAAATAAATAAATAAATAAATAAATAAATAAATAAATAAATAAATAAATTCTTTTATGCTCTTTCCATTTGTCAGTGTTAAATGTAAGCTTGTGAACATTAGCATTACAAAGTAATGCTACAGAATGCTTTGAAAGGTATACTGTGTTGTTTTCAATGGAAAGTTTATCCTGGTGGAGTTAGCAATGTGATAAAGGAAGCAAACAGCAGTAAGTAAAGTGCCATACATGCCTTGATATCATGTGCTGTGCATGGATAACATAATTTTATTTATTTATTCAAATAAAATAACTAGATGAATAAATAAATAAATAAATCAATGAAAGTAAAGCAATAAACTCTCAGACCTGGACATACTTTCATTTATTTATTCAAAAATCAATCAATCAATCAATCAATCAATAAACAAAACTAAAGTAATAAACTCTCAGACCTGGACTTCTCCAGCTCCTCAGTTTACTGGTTCTCCAGCTACCTCTCCAATAGGCAACAATCTGATAGTTGGCAAACTTTCCTCTCCGCCTTTCGTCCAGTCAACACAGGAGTTCCTCAAGTATTAATCCTGGGCCCCCACCTATTCAATATCAACAAACAAACTACATTCTGCTTGCAAGCTGTCTACTGTGTTACAACACACTGATGATTTCACACTCATCCCAACTACCCATAGTATTCCAGACATTTTAACACTCACTCAGGACTCCTTCTCAGCTGTAGAAACATGACTCTCCGATAATCAGCTAGTATTAAATCCTAAAAAAAAAAAATCTTCTATTCTTCCCTAAAACACCACCACAACACAAATCTTTCTTTGTCATCACCTCCCTCAATAATAGTATCATTAAAGCTGAACCTCATACCAAACTACTTGGCACCATAATCAATGACAAATTACAATTTGGCCTACACATCCAACAATGCACAAAAAAAAAAAAAACACCCGAAGCTAGGCCTACTCTATAGAAATTGGAAATTCCTTACACCTACCTCCAAAATTTCTCTGGCTCACTCACTCCTCCTACCTTGTTTACTCTATGCTGCCCGATCCTTACTAACATTCAATCTACTCTCTTTTCCAAACCTGACCAAACATACAACAAAATAGCCAGATTTTCTGCAAATCATCCGTACAACTATCACTACTGTCTCACTCTTAAGAAGCTTCAGTGGCCTGAATCCTCCCATCAACTTCTACTTCCTCAAGTACAGATAACACATTCTGTTCTCTATCATACCTCTTCTTGCCCTGCCCTCTACAACCTTGTGTCTTACTACATCCCCCTCCGACATCTTCCCTCAACTGACAGACATCTTCTCAACATCTATAAACCCAAAAAGAACATTGGAAATTCCCTTTACAAGTACTCTATAGCACACATTTGAAACACACTTTCCCCTAACTTAAGAAATATCTCTCAACAACACCAGTTTAAAAAAAGACTTAAAACACTAGGTTCATAGGTTCATAGGCTGGTACTAGGCTATCGGCCCTAGGGCTTATACAAGCCTAGCCATAACAATTCCCTGGCTACTACCTCCTAAATACCTGACCTTGCCCTTGCCAAGCTTCCACGTGACATCTCAGTAGTCTTTACCCCCTTTATTTGTCCCACTTTTCTTCAAATCTATTAGAATTAGTTTCCTTCCATTTTCCTGGTGATACATACTGCTACCTTCTATTACATTGTATATCATTGTAATGGGAATTTCCCCATGTAACATTTAATGTATTGTGCTTTTGTATGTATACTAAAACTTGTCTCCTTGACTTTTTATATATCATTATGTAATTTTTAATTTTATTTTATGTTTGTATATAAATTGGAGCATTTATCTTCGGGTCTCCACTGAAAATGGGCCTTTAGCTCAGTTTGATCAACCCAGTTAACAAATGTCAAATAAATGTCAAATAAATAAATAAAATAAATAAAGTGCCATACATGCCTTGATATCTTATGTTTTACATGGATGACATAATGCTCTTTATAATAACAGATTCATACATTCATATAGTGTTGCTAGGCTAACGATCCAGGGGGCCTTTCTAAGCCTAACCAAGTTTTCCAGTAAGAATAATGATGTCCTGTATCTGAATAAGACAATGACAGCCAATCATTTATAAGCTACCTCTGTCCATAAGGGACATGGGTACCTGGCCCGGTGTACATTTCCTATTCCCCATCCACTGGTCTAGTTTGTACTTCAACTGGGTAATAGACAAACTCGGCTTCACATGGATGGGAAGCCTGTTCCATAGGAGGAGCAGTCTCTGGGACATATATCTTTCTCTGGTATTCTTTGACTTATGAATATGTAGGAGATTCATAAGTGTGGGGTTTGTGGATGCCTTGTAAGCCAGACATATATCACCCCTCAGCAATCTATAGGAGACTGAGTAGATGGAAAGGGCTTTAAGGCACTCTGTGTAAGGTAGGTTTGTTACACCTTGTATTCTTTTTATAAGGAACCTCTGAGATCACTATAGTTGCTGCATATGCCTGGTCAGGTGTATACCAAAGGAAGCACTGTTTTCTATGATTGGTGTGAGGACGGAGTACAGTGGGATAATGACCTCTTTGTACCCAGATGCCATGCCCTTACTTATAAGTTCTGCAACATAAAAGGATTTCCTCATCACTGTGGCCACATGGTGGTTGAATGTAAGGCTACTGTTTATGTGTGTACCCAGATCCCTAACCACTGGGTTAACTCTTAGGGGTGTATTATCAACATGATAATTAGCCAGGACAGTTGACTTTCCAGAGGGTACAATTACACATTTGTTAGCACTGAGTTTAAGACCATGGCTTTGGCACCATTTGTTAGTCAGAGATAGACCTTCTTGAAGAACGCTAGTGTCTGAATGCTAGTGTCTGCAGGGGAGTCAGTGATAACCCCCAGCTTGCAAACATCTGCAAACTTAGTCAGACATAAACCTTCAACATTTGCTTCCATTTCAGAGAAATAGATGCCAAAAAGGAGTGGGCCCAGTATGATGCCCTGAGGGACTCTACCAGTGATTGGCCTCTTGTTTGGGGTGGCCTCACTTATTCTGACCTCCTGGGCTCTATCAGTGAGCCAGTTAGCTCTTCAGCGGCTGATAAAAGGGTTTATACCTAAATTAATGAGCTTGTCTATAATGCCCGAGTGGAGAATTTTCTCAAAAGCCTTGGACAGGTTGAAGTAATCCGTGTGCACATTCTTACATTCATCCAATGCTTTGTGACCCTCTTGAAAAAGTCCACCAGATTTAATAGGCATGGCCTTCCTTTAACAAAACCAAACTGTGATGGGCCCAGTGTTTGCAGGTTACCTATGTTCTCATTTATCATGTCCATAATGATTCATTCCACTTTACTTACTTATGAGGGTCATATGACTTATTGGTCTCTAATTACCCAAATCAGTCATTGGACATCTTTTGTGCAGGAGAATGACTGTAGCCATCTTCCATTCCTTGGCCACAAAACCTGACTGAAGGCTCCAGTTGAAAAGTGATTCAAGTGCACCAGAGAGGTCATGCTTCATGCTATTTATTAAACATTTCAGTATGTTATGGGGACATATGCTTAACAGAAGGTCACAGTTCATGCTATTTATTAAACATTTCAGGATGTTATGGGGACATATGCTTAACAGAAGGTCACAGCTATCATTATTTGCACAAGTGCCAAGGAGCACATTGGTATGCGGCAGTCTAAAATACGGACAGTGGAAGACCACAGCTCAATGAAGGTGAGTGGAAGTTTACAGGAAATGGTGGTGTTGATGTCAAACATAATCTCCTCTGTTGTGAATGTGGGGGGTGCCACTATGGAACTATGCAGTGGGATGAATAGGATGAGGACACGTGGGAGAGGTTGTGTGGGACAATGCAGTATGGCCTTGATGTTGTGAAGGTATTGGAAACCCATGCCCCCAAAACATGAATATGGCAGAACTGGCAGAATGGATCTGTATGGAGGTTGTACATGAACCACCCCTCCTCAATTGGCCCAGTAGCATGGCTGTCACCATCACTGGTTTGGGTGTGTTGCAGAACCAACTGTGGCAGGTACAGACTATGTACCTTGTGATGATCTTCCATTGTATCCATCAGACACATTACATAAGAAACAGCTGAAAATTATACATTTCAAAAATATTCAACAATATTGTAAGGCACAGAGATATAGTAAAATATGTTACAAAAGAAACAACAAGAAAAAGCAAAATAAAGCACTATATGCAATTCTGGAGAGTGTCCTTTAGGCAACTCACAGTAGTAATAAGTAAAAGTCGTGGGCTTATTTCAATTGTAAATATAAAGGGGAAGAGAGATTAGGATAGATTAGTAGAAATGGAGAGTAGGTGATAGGAAACGTTATGTAAAGTGGTAGAGAGGGCGGGATAGCCAGGTGAAGATGAGGAAGTGGAGATGGGTAGATAATCTGTACATGTATGGCTGGAGAAAAGTAGATGAGATTTATGATCAACCAGGGGTATATCATGAGCAGAGCCATGAGTTTGATAGTAGGTTACAGTATTAATAGCCTGTGGAATAGAATGCCATTTTTGGCAGAAGGATAGCAGTAAAGGTTATTTTTAATTGCTTTTTGAGGTTTATAGATGTGAGACGTTGCTTATCATTAGAACAAAGGGGTCATGTTTGGGTGAGTGGAAGGGAAAATAGATATTAGTGCAGGTCAGGCATGGGGTTTATAAATGATGTTGTGGGCAGTAGCTAGTTTTACAAAGTCCAGGTATTGGGGTAGCTCAAGGCAATTCAAACTATTAAGGGCCTTGCAGTGATGTGTATAGTATTGTTTTTCGCAGTAAATTTAGCAACTTTGTTGTAGCATATTTCCAGTTTAGTTTTAACAGATACTTGCAAGTTGGTAAGGATAGGGGCACCATATAAGAGTAAAGGAAGGAGGTAAGTGGTTGTTAGGCTGGTTTTATGGTTTTAGCCAGAGTTAGTAAGAAAGTGTTTAGGTCTATAAAGCATGCCTAGTTTGTAATGATTTTTTTATATTATTTTGAATGAGGAGTTTAAAGCTGAGGTTGTCATCAATTATCACACCAAGCAGTTTTGCATGGGATACAATTTCTTTTTCTGTATTGTTAACTGAGAAGATTTTGAAGCTGGATTTGTCCTTCAGATGTGTTTTGGGGAGGAATATGTGTAGTCTTGTCTTTTTTTTTTTTTTTTGCAGATGAGTAATAATTGGGCATTGTGAAGCCAGTTTTCAACAGAGGTGAAAGGATCTTGTGTGATTTCAGGAAGATGCGCCAGAGTGTCAGATGAGCATATTATTGTTAAATCATCAGGATACTGTATAAGTGATGCTTTCCTAGAAGATGTACAGAGGTCATTAATGAAAATGTTAAAGAGAAGTGGACCAAGAATTGAGCCTTGGGGTACACCAGTGGTAAGTGGGAGGTAAGGAAAGAAAGTATATTGCCATCTAAGAGTTTGCTGTCAGTCAGACAGGTAGCTTTTAAAACACTGAAGTGAAGGAGGGGTAGGCCAAGATGGAGTGGTTGTTGAAGGTATTTGCTATGTGAGATGGTATCAAAGGCTTTGGACAGATCTAGAAATATGGAAGAGATAAGTCTGCCAAAGTCCCTTTTCTTGTTTATATTATCTAAAAATGATAATATCACAGTAGTTGTACTATGGGCAGAATCCATGTTGAATACTGATTAAGAGCTGTTCTGAGACAAGATGGTGAAGTAGTTGAGTGTGGATACATTTTTCTAGGATTTTAGTGAAACAAAAGAGAATTCCCTCCCTTGTGCAGTGGGATGATATAAGATGTTTTCCAAATGCTTGGGGCATAAAATTCCTGTATGGATCTACTGATTAAAATAGCTACTAGGTAAGATATAATTCTCGTGCTACCATCTTGAAGTATTCAGGTGGAAGACTGTTGGCAGCTACGGAGCAAGGTTTAAGTTTAAATAGCAGTTTTTTAGATATTCTTGCAGGTTTTAAGGTAAAGTTGTTAGCATTTGTGGCTAAGGATTGTTTGGATTAATATTTTTCAGAAGTTAATGTGGTAGTGGAGGGGGCTGTTGGTAATATGTTAGGGGTTTGTTTAGGGGAGAGTGATGTGCTGTCAGTGATGGCAGCAATGTTCTCTACAAAGTATTTATTAAATGTAATCATTATTTTGAGGTTGCAGCAGGTATGAGAGGGATACGGATCTTATTTGAACCAGGATTGAGTAGTGTGTGAACACAGGGCCAGAATTTTTTTTAAATCATTTTTATGATTAAGTTGTAGTTGGTCATAGTGTTGTTTCTTATCTTTGTATATTTGCTTTTTAGCTTGATTAAGAAGTTCCCTGTATCACTGCACATTTTTTTTTTGTTTAGCCACTCCCTCCAGGCCTTGTCTCTGGTACACATAATGTTTTTGGTAATTTTGTATAGCCAGGGGGAGTGTTTTACTTTTACTCTCTTTATACGTAGAGGGACAAGGTAATTTAGCATGTTTAAAAAAGGTATTAAAAGTTGCAACTGCATCATCCAGTGGGAGAATTTTTACTGTAGACCAATTGAAGGACCTTAGGATACTGTTGAATAAATCTGTTGCAAGATTCGTGGTTGGTTTATGTTGGTGGGTATTGGGGTGATAACTGGTAAGTCTATGTGTGTGTGTGTGTGTGTGTATGTAGGTAGATGGTCACTTGGGCAGTTAGGGTAGGTTCCACTGATTGTATATTTACTGGGGTCTGACATTAAAATCCAATCAAGAATTCTGTCCTTATTACTTTTGTTGTATCTAGTAGGTGTTGTGATTAGCTGAGTCAGATCAAATAGATTTATGCAGGATAAGGGACTGTCAGAGGTTACATTTGCCATTCAATACTGACATCACTCAGAATTATTTTTTTGTAAGCAATAGTACTATATAACCAGGAGATACATTTTTCTGGTATGGTTATGTTGTTAGCAGGGGCATGAAAATTACAAGACTACAGAGTGTTTTTAGAGATTCGCTTTAAAAGTGTTATGAGTATTTCAGCTGAGTGAAATTCGGGAATGAAGTTGGAATAAGAGGAGAGGTTATAGGAGCTGAATTACAGTAGGGTGACTCCTCCTCCTTTTTTGGGGTTGTCAGTCCTCAGAATGTTATAGCCTGGAGGTAGTATTTCTGTATTTTTCATATTGGATTTAAGCCATGTTTCAGTGATGGGTAGGATATTTGGGGAATAGAGTGATATCCAGGCATATATATTTGTAATTTATTACAAGTGCTATGAAGATTTAATGTTATCAGACTTAGTTTTTTGGCTGGACTTCTGCTACATGGATTGGGATACTGGTATGTCTGTAAATGGGAATTGGATTGGGTGGAAAATGTCTTTGTATACGAATTATAAAACAATTATAAAACTATGCCTGTTTGCATATAGTTTCAGCACTAATTTCTTCTTTCCATGCTTATGTATGTGCCGTATAAAACTGCGACTTCCCATGCTTAAATATAGAGTATCTATGTTAGATGTTATTGTCAATATTCAGTTGTATTTTATTGTACTAGAGCTTTTCTCCTTGGGCCTCTGCTGAAAATGGGTCCTGAGCCCATTCGAACATTCCTGGTAAACAAAAGCAATAAATGAATAAACAGGTACACGAATGTGGTATGTTGCAAATGTAGGTTCCCATTGTAGCTAGGATGTAAAGAGGGGTTTCTTTGTTACTGGGCTGCCAATCCCCACTAGAGGTGAATGTGAGCAGTTGAATGAGTACAGTAGAGTATTGTTGCAGGTGTCTGTTGTAGTCTGGATGGAGGCGGTGGTATTCCTGTTCAGGGCTGAGAATTTGGACATAGTGGGTACCTTGTCATGCTTCCGTGTCATTGCACAGAACTATGTCTGCTACTGCACCTAGCAGCATTTCTGTAGCCACCTCTTTTCCTTTGTAATAACTGTGGTCATGTAGATTACTGTTCTACAACATGAGTACCTTATTGCTTGGTGCCTTTTTGCTCATGCACATGTTAATGCATTTTTGTGTTGAGCTGTGGGTATCATTTTAAGCTTCTGTCTGCTTGCGCATTTCTATGGAGCTCTATTGTTGCATCATAATTTACATCTCACTAACACCAGTTCATGTTATGTGACTGCTTGTATATACCTTTTGTCTATCAGCACAGGTAAATCATGCAATGGATGCTGTCAGTTGTCAGAAGCAGTACAGATTATCGGCACAGTAAGTTCAGTGGCATCTATGCTCTAACCTGGCTGTATCTTCATTGTTAATGTTGTATTTTCTTGTTTTGTGCCCTTTCTGCAGGTCAGCATGGTCCTTCAGAACTGCAAGCACATTAGCAACAACCAGCTGCTATTCCAGTCAAGGCTGTGTCTGAGGCTTGTGATCAGGGTGGCAGTGCCTTGTATGAGGAGGGTTCTGGCTGATCCCACGTCCTGGGTGCATTAGATATTATATAGTGAAGACTGTAACTGTCCAGGCAATGACCTGCTAGGTTTTTATATAGTAGCTCCTTCCTGCAACTGGTATCAGACTTATTTGACTAGTTGGCCGACCCATCAGGACAATATGGGTGGGTGTGCTCCTGCTACTGGACAATTAAACCAAGGACCATTACCTACTGGGTCCAGTAAAGTATCCCCAGGACCAGTTGGCAGCAGAAAGACTGCCTACATATCAGCCTATCCTTAGCCATTTGTTTATAATTTGTTTAGTTGCGTATGTGTATCTCATGTTCCTTCCATGTGTGCCCACATCCACCCCTCTATGGGATCATCTGTGTAGATCTGTATGCTTCTCTTGCCTGCCCTAACAATGAAATTCCTCCACAATGATTTGTCTTGCCTCTCCACTCTTCCCTTCTCTTGCCTTTGCATATAAAATGTGGTAATTTCCCTACAAAAATACTCTAGCTTCTCAAAGCCTGCTTTACCTTATAGTGTTCTTTCTGTGTATTAAACACAAACATATAAAATGCTTCTGTAGCATAAGACCCGACTGTAACAGCATTTTCAGAGGTGTGTAACAATTCGTACACCCCACTGAGCATGCTACAGCCGGGTCTCAGAGAAGGGACGTTCCTTCACTCTCAACTGTCATTGAATGACTTGTCTCATGACTTTGTTCTCTTCACAGAACTTTACAGATGTCAGTCTGTAAGTACTTTATTTAACTAAGTCAATACAGAATTTAAAAACTGTCCCTGATGTTTTCCTCCAATAATATTTACTTGTTGTCTGTGCAATACCACTCGCTAAGTGCTTTTCTGCCTTTCAAAGCCGGTAAAATAGTTTGTGATTTTTTTTTTTCCTTTTGTGACTGGTAGTACATGGAGTAGATACAATTCCATACACATCAACAAGTTATGATTAGGTCTCACCGATCATAACTAATTATGCGTTCTTGACATGGATTCACATTTTGAGCTTTGCTCACAAGGTGAATTTCTTGTCATCCATGTCTCAAACACATAATAATATGGTAACCATCAGACACCCAATCATAACTCTCTCTCTCTCTCATTAATTCTGCCATGGGTACTGTGTCATAGTATGTAAATATTCAATACATGTAATTTGATTTTGACCTTTATTAACTTATGATGTCAAATGCTCATTTCTGCAGTTGTAATACACCTTTGCTTGCTTTCCTATACTCCCTTTTCTGTCCCTGTAATGAACCAATATAATTTCCAGCTGAGTGGGCACCCATTCGCTGCTGCTTTCCACTTCCTATACAGATTTTCCATTGGTTCATCCACTGGCACCCTGTCTACACGGTGACAACTCATTCTACGTAATGTTTCGCATTTGCTTCCTTTTCACTTTCTCATACTGTAACATCAGACTGCAAGTCTGCCCTTCTTTGTAGACTGCCATCTATATGAATCTGCGTTATCTATGATGTTTCCTCTCCACATCTGTTTCTTCCCGGAGGCACAGCAATCTGCCTGCTCAAGCTGTTTATCTCTTTTTCTTTATTCATGTTGATTTAGCACTACTGTGTTATCTGCCTGTGTTGTGACAGCTCTGTCACACTGATGCGATGCTATGTGAATCCAAAATAATATTAAAAAAAATGCAGAAATGAGCATTTGACATCATAAGTTAATACATGTCAAAATCAAATTACATGTGTTGAATATTTACATACTCTGAGATATTAACCATGGCAGAATTAATAAGAGATATAGAGAGTTATGATTGGGTCTCCATTCATAAGAATATTATTACGTGTTTGAGACATGGACGCCAAGAAATTCACCTTGTGAGCAAAGTTCGCGATATGAATCCATGTCAAGAACACATAACTAGTTATGATCGGTGAGATCCAATTATAACTCGTTGTGTGTACAGTTTTATCGACTCCATGTACTACCAGTCACAAAAGAAAAAAAGCACAAATTGTTTTACTGGGTTTGAAAGGCCGTAAAGTAATTCACAAGTACTACTATTGTACAGATAGCAAGTAAATATTATTGGAAGAAAAAGTCAGGGACAGTACAAAAACATGAGGCAAGTAATTTAATAACAGTTGAGAGTGAAGGAATGTCCCTTCTGTGAGACCTGGCTGTAACAGTGCTTAGTAACAATTAGTGTAAAAATTGTTACACACCTCTGAAAGTGCTGTTACAGTTGGATCGTGTTCTACAGAAACGCTGATTTTCTGATTTTGGAGCTTGATCACAGCACTGTATACAGTACAAAAATATTTAGAATACTCTTCAAAATGTTCATCACTTACTTTTGCTGTTATTGTTACCTTTTTGAAGCCATCTTCGTTATCAAACCAGACGTGTTACAGAACTCTTTTTTGAACTTGTATTTCAATTGCAATGGGTATAATACAAATTTTGTCTTTTGACCGTTAGCAATATTTTAATTTACCAATGACTTTTACTGTACATTGCATTCATTTTTGTATGTGCTCATTCTTCCAGAATTTATTTTTACTCTAATGGAAGTTTAGCATTTTTCAAGTCTGAGTCACTCAAACATTCAGTCATCACATTGTTTTTGTTGTTCTTCTTTTGGCTTTTCCCAATTAGGGGTCACCACAGCGAAACTCCGGTCCGCTAATGATTGGCAGTAGATTTTTACGGTGCCAAGGTGCCAGCCCGACACCTAACCTTCAACGAAGGCATGCCCATTCACGCATGTCTTTTGAATGCCACTCGACCACGGGGAGGATATGCAGACTCTACACAGAAGGCGCTCCAGCCGAGAATCGAACGGGAGAACCTCTTGCTGTGAGGCAAGAATGCTACTGTTGCACCACCGTGGCTTCACGTGCATCAATTAATTCTTTATGACTATGGAAAAGACATTCATTATCTATAACTGACACTTTGTAGGTATTTTCCACTAGGGATTTATCATAATGGTCTTCCTTAAGAGTTCAGGCCACAGGAAAGCCTTGTTACAGGACTTTCAATTGTCATGATAGAAGGCAAAGCTACAGCATTTTCAAATGTGTGCACAAATGGATTTCTGACACCATATTGCTGATTAGAAAACAGGGTACACACAGTCTTAGTGATACAGCAGCACTGCATGCTAACAACCCCTATTCTGACAAACCCAGCAAAGATGGTGACATTTCCAAGTAGACCTGTAACAGTTCGCAGCTCACAGTTCACATTTCACCATGCAGTAATGCAGAGATCATATATTATTGTACAGCATAAAAGGAAACAGTTTTCTTAGTAGTGCTATGATATAAAGCAAGATACTGCATTTCAGTGTTGGAAATATTTGTAAATCAAAAACAGGAACCACAGACTGATAAAAAACATGGAAAACAAAGAAGGCAGTGTAATGAAAATAAATCTAATTAGAAGTGCATTTTTTCTCCATCAGTGTCTTTATTTTCCACATTTTTTTCTATTTGTAGTTGTTTGGGATTTGCTTTCAGTAAAACTGCTTTATAAGCCTTTGTTTTGATAATAGAATAAAAAAAGTAAAAAGAAAATCATTTAGTGATTTAAGATACAAATAAGCATAATACTTTAAATGTAAATATCACAGAGACTGAATATTTAATATATACACACATATGCACACATGCACACATACCCCCCCCCCCCCACACATACACACATACATGAGGCCACTCATCTCTCTGCATACACTCCATAAACACATACACACATGCACACACACCACTACCACTATTCTGCCACTAAACTCCCTGTCACTAACCTCTAATGTGATTTCACTCATTAAAAGTAATGGGCGAATGTGAACGTTTGTCTTTGTTCATTATCATGGATGGCCGAGGCAACTTAGTCAGCTGAAAGATTCACTGAATCACTTGGCTGCATAAATGCCTTACTGTATGCTTTCCCAGGGAAGAGCACATGGCTAATTAGCATAGGTCATTCACCCAGAATGCTTCATTAGTATTTGTAGGAGGCCACAGAAACAGAGGTGCTACACCACTTTGTGGTACAGCACTCTGATAAGTTTGTTTCTGAACTGGAAATGGTTACAGTGAGGGGTAAAACGGGCTTATCCCTCATGGCAATCTTTCTGAATTCCACTCATGATAAAGTTATCAATTGTAAAAATATGCATGTCTTGTACGACAGTAGTCCTGTTATTAAAAGTAGCCTTTTTCTTTAAAATGCTATGTAACAGAAAGTATAGATGAATGCATTTAATTTTAATGTTGCATAATAAATTAACTGTCAGATTAACTTTTGAATCTATTTACTCTAGAAAAAATGGTTTATGTGCTTTTTTGGTTCTCAAAAGAGATTAATTTCTGATGATACTATTACAATACAAGACCCACTGAGAGACCGTCTTCAGAAGTTTGATACATAGAAATACTTGTGGGCTTCTAGGGGGATTCAGCCTTTCATTTAAAGAACGCACTGAACAGACGAGAACATGTTGTATAGTATTTAACTATATTACACCTGAATCCATGAAGGTTAAAACTAGAAATGTATTATTTCCTAAACTAGAGTATGATCTCCCATTACTTGCTCTTAATTCTGGTGCCCTATTGGAAGTTTGAGACCCACCAGTGCGATTAACTACAGTGCAAAACGTTGAAAGTGCTGATGATGAGTCATTCTTTTTGCTTTCAGTATATCAAAGCCTGCTGCTACCACTCTGTGTCTTAGCTAAAGTTTCTCATAAAGGTTTAGGTTTAGGTGTTTCCAATGTTCCTGTCACCAAATGAACCTGAAACCTATATTTTTCAATGATTCTCGTGTGTTTGTTGCCATCACGGATAATGTCCAAGAAGTTTTTGGTGCTGAATTATAACTAAGCTTGTTGTTCAGTGGTACAGCTACACTTTCTGACATTGCTCTTGTTCTATATATAGGATAGTAAATATCTTTTTCTTCTCTCATTTACAAGAGCACCACCTCCTGAATGTGGAAATGTTTCTGTCTATTCCACTCTTATTGCTGTCCTGTGGAAAATAAGAAAATGATTTATATCCATATGATATATGCAATGCATAAATGTAATAATATGAATGGAAAAAGGCCATCACTGTAACAGTAGAAATCTTTCCCTGAATGCCATTAATTTGTTTTACCAGTATGCTATACTTCAATGAAATTAAATATTACACGTAAAACTCAACTACCAATCATTAGCGAACCGGAGTTCCGCTGTGGCGACCCCTAACCGGGAAAAGCAGAAAGACACAAACAAACATTAGAATATTACAACTGCATTTTAACTATAAGCTCAACATAATTCAGCATCGACAATGAATTGCAAAAGTAGCATCATATTTAAAGTATTTTTGAACATAATGCTTTTAATGCACTTTCCCAATGTGCCTCATTTCAACGGAACTATGTATTGCAGAACAGAGATATGAGCACTGAATTCTTGTGACAACCATGCAAAAAACAGAGATACATCTTTTTTATCACAACAGGAACAAAAGTACTGTAGTTTCTGTGACTTTCTCTATTTCCTTAATGTTGTGCAACTGAGGGGTTAATATGCCAAAAACTTTGAGGGATATGGGGAGTTTGCCCCTCCAAATATGCACTTGTCTTAAGTTTCTATATTTAGTTTGATGCTGTCGACATGTTTTCTGCTTGTGCAACTGACAATTTGCCATATAAGGGCTTATGTTATCATGATTTATAATAGAATCTGGAAATGAAGCAGCCATGAAAACTGAAATACATAATTTTGGTCCCAGGAAGGACTTAAATAAATTATATATCATGTAATGAAGTGAAATGCTGCTAGTATATTCTTACTGCAGCCATATAAGAAAAGTAAAACATCAGAAGAACAACAGTATTTGTGTTCTGATGAACACGTCATTAAAAGGTCTTACCTGAAGTGGAATAGTTAGTATCACTGCATTCCATCATTTTTCCTTGAATACTTTTCATTTTTCTTCCAATCTGGACTGAATATTTTACAAGGCATTAATTACAACAGCAACATAGTATTCCTGGAATGAATGAAATTTAAGTAAAAAAAGCACAATTAATTGCAATACTTGCATTGTATATGAATTTTTTTTCTTGAATAACAGTATAAAGGTATTTTACAAATGTACTATGTTCTGCTCAGTGAGTGGAAACAGTGGTGCTATATTTTTCCTGCAACCTTGTTACAAAACTGAAATACATCTTCTTCATCACAGGAAGAATAATACTACAGGGAGTTTGTTTGTTTGTGTCTTTCGGCTTTTCCCGGTTAGGGGTCGCCACACCGGAACTCCGGTCCGCTAATGATTGGCAGTAGAGTTTTACGTGCTGGCTTGCCAGGCCTAACGCACAACCTTCAATGAAGGAATGCCCGTTCACGCTTGTCGCTACACAGAAGACGCTCTAACTGAGAACAAAAAGGGCAACGTATAAATGTGAATAATACTACAGGGAGTAATAAATGTAAAGAGAGATAGAGAGAGAGAGAGAGAGAGAGAGAGAGAGAGAGAGAGAGAGAGAGAGAGAGAGAGAGAGAGAGAGGTCCCTATCAGTTGATTGAGTTCTTCAGAAACTCGAACTCCATATGGTCAACACCATATGATTGAGTTTTTGAAAACTCAAAGGTTTTGAGTGGAGATCACAGTATGGAGAGGAACAGGAAATGTATCCTTTTCCTCATTGTAGTGCAATCTCAGTGTTGGCGTATATAATTTGCAGGGAGTGTGAGGGCGCAGCTCCTCACATAGGTGTTGTTTTGCCGCCCCCCCCCCCAAAACATAATAAAGGTAGGTTTTTTTTTTTTGGTGTTTGAGTTTTTGGAAACTCAATCTTATGGTCTCTTCAGTTCCCAAAAAGTCGATCATCTGACATAGATAGACCCATATATATATATATATATATATATATATATATATATATGTGTGTGTGTGTGTGTGTGTGTGTGTGTGTGTGTGTGCTGGCAGTGATGTGATTATGTTATGAGTCTTGGAAACAAACAACTTATTAAGCACCTTTCAGATATAAGATAGCTGCTTACTAAGCACATTTTAGCTCTATTAAACTGTAGTCTCCTACTAGAGCATAAGCAATTTCCATCACAAAACAGTGACGAGAAGCTTAAACAGTATTGAAAGCTAGAAAACACACTGGACTGTAACACTTCATTTTTATGTGAGAGAGAATGAAGTATGCTACAGTTTTTACACGATCAAAGATACAACTCACTCCTGGCTGCTGTCTTTAAAATAGTATGAAATGTGTTTCAGCTTTTAAAGCCATAAAAAACTTCATGCACTTACATTTTTTTCTTCTGTAGCTAGTAGTACTTTGGGTTACCAAAAGCTACATTTACTGCAAAAAAATTATGATTGGATATCTTTTATCAATGTTCACCTGTTACATATATAAAACATAGATGTCAAGATTCACTTCAGGAGTTTCACTTTGCTGTGCTCTCAATGTGAATGTCTTGGCATTCATGTCGCAAGCACATAACACGTTTTCTATTATCAAAGAACCAGCCATAATCCTCTGCTCAAAATCTAGCTAATCTACATAATTATCTATCTATGCCTATATCTATATATCTATATATCTATATATATATCTATATATATATATAGATATATATATATATATATATATATATATATATATATATATATATATATATATGTCAGCATTACCTTGTGTGTGTGAGTAAACACTGATATGGCTGCACTACATTGTGTGTGTGAGTACATACTGGCATGACCTTGCATGTGTGAATACACACTGACTTGGTTGCATTACTGTGCATGTGTGAGTACACACTGACTTGGCTGCACTACCTTGTGTGTGTGAATACATACTGACTTGGCTGCACTACCTAGCGTGTGTGAGGACACACTGACTTGATTACACTACTGTGGGTGTGTGAGTACACACTGTCTTGGTTGCACTACCTTGTGTGTGTGAATACATACTGACTTGGCTGCACTATCTAGCGTGTATGAGGACACACTGACTTGATTACACTACTGTGGGTGTGTGAGTACACACTGACTTGGTTGCACTACCTTGTGTGTGTGTGAGTACATCCTGGCTTGGCTGCACTACCTTGCATGTGTAAGTACACACTGACTTGGCTGCACTACTATGTGTGTGAGTTTAAGTACACACTGACTTGGCTGCACTACTATGTGTGTGAGTTTAAGTACACACTGACTTGGCTGCACTACCTTGTGTGTGTGATACATACTGGCTTGGCTGCACTACTGTGCATGTTTGAGTACACACTGACTTGGTTGCACTACTGTGCATGTGTGAGTTTACACTGACTTGGTTGCACTACTGTGAGTGTGTGAGTTTACACTGATTTAGCTGCACTACCTTATGTGTGTGAGGACACACTGACTTGGCTGCACTACCTTGCATGTGTGAGTACCCACTGACTTGGTTGCATTACTGTGCATGTGTGAGTACACACTGACTTGGCTGCAATACCTTGTGTGTGTGAATACATACTGACTTGGCTGCACTACCTAGCGTGTGTGAGGACACACTGACTTGATTGCACTACTGTGGGTGTGTGAGTACACACTGACTTTGTTGCACTACCTTGTGTGTGTGTGAGTACATCCTGGCTTGGTTGCACTACCTTGCATGTGTGAGTACACACTGACTTGGTTGCACTACTATGTGTGTGTGTTTAAGTACACACTGAATTGGCTGCACTCCCTTGTGTGTGTGATACATACTGGCTTGGCTGCACTACTGTGTATGTGTGAGTACACACTGACTTGGTTGCACTACTGTGCGTGTGTGAGTTTACACTAACTTGGTTGCACTACTGTGTGTGTGTGAGTTTACACTGATTTGGCTGCACTACCTTGTGTGTGTAATACATACTGGTTTGGTTGCACTACCTTGCGTGTGTGAGTACACAGTGACTTGGCTGTACTGCCTTGCATGTTTGAGTACACACTGGTTTGGTTGCACTACATTGTTTGGGTGAGTACACACTGACTTGGTTGCACTACTGTGCGTGTGTGAGTTTACACTGACTTGGTTGCACTACTGTGAGTGTGTGAGTTTACACTGACTTGGTTGCACTACTGTGAGTGTGTGAGTTTACACTGATTTGGCTGCACTACCTTGCGTGTGTGAGTACATACCGGCTTGGCTGCACTACCTTGCGTGTGAGTACACACTGACTTGGCTGTACTGCCTTGAGTGTTTGAGTACGCACTGGTTTGATTGCACTACATTGTTTGGGTGAGTACATACTTGAAATACATAAATGGCTTCCAGATATTTTGTCAATTGCACAGCTTGTTGACAGCTATTTTTGCTGTCACAAGCTATAAAGTGCACTTGTTATTTAGTGTAGGATCTATTGAGTCACTTAGCAGTGACTGTGGCTTGCTGCATGGTGTTTCTTTTATGGTCACAGTTGTGGGACGGTTGAGTTTGTGTTTGTAAGTTAATCCTGCCTGCTTCATTCAGTCTTTAGTTGTAAAAGAGCAGAACTGGTTAGTTTATTGCATTAGTAATATGTGCTAAATAAAACAAGTGTAATCTAGTACTTCTCTGCACCTTGACTGGATTTTTTCCTTATTTCAGCTTCCAGCTTTTGGGGGTCAGCTTGCCCTCTCTGGAGGTCAGAGTATCTGTACTGACAGTAGTTTCCAGATCTGGCAATGACAAGATTTATAGAAAGTTTACCTACAATGTTAGTCCAAGATTCTGACCTACTTTTCCCTTCTTGCAGGGGATATTATGCTCCAAAAATATTGTGTCCTGTGCTGTTGTAATGCCCTAGTCATTTAGATTTTTTTCTGTGACATGAGCTCTTTGTACTTGTTAGTAGCATTGTTTGTTTGTCAAAGTTCTTTTACTCAGAAATCATTAGATTATTCTACATACTTTTTTGTAAGCAGTGAAGATAAAAGAATATTGTAAAAAGTTAATGAAAAGTATTAATATATATTTGTGTTAAATTTCAATATATTTTGTGATCCTTTATGAAGATATTTCAGTTAATTATATTGTAATAATAATGCATAACAATACATTAATAAAAGATAATCTTTAAAAGCCAATTTTGTGTTTTTACATAATTTGAACTGTAAGAGGTTTTAAAAAGTTAAGAATGTGAATAGACGGATAATGTGTGGCTATTTTTTTTTTCAAATGTGTGAATTATTAAGGATGGAAAACAAATCCACTGGAAATTAATAGTGTCATTGTCTTGTAATTTATTTTATTGCAAACTCTTTGAGTGTTAAATGTGCATGAGTATGTTTTATTTTGCATATATGAGAGGTCTATGAGGATGTTGTTTGTTATATGTCATGGAACAAACACAAATGGCAGAATGACTGGGATTCATAGGAATTTACTGCACAAAAAGACACATAGCTAATCAGTAATGTATTTGGCATTGGACAGCACCAGCATATCAAGCAGAGGCTGAGAGATAACAGGATAAACAGCACTATGTTGTTCTATGGCAAATGGAGTACTACAACAGCGCACATAACAAATGCAATAGACATCATATCATAGTCAATGCAAGGTAGTGCAGCCAAGCCAGAGTGTGTGTATGTGTTTATGCACACAAAGTAGTGCAGTCGAGTCAATGTGTGTTCACATACACAAGGTAGTGAAGCCAAGTCAGTGTGTACACACACACACACACACACACACACACACACACACACACACACACACACACACACACACACACACACACTGTAGTGCAGTCAAGTCAGTGTGTACTCACACACACAAAGTATTGCAGCCATGTCAGTGTATACTCACACACCCAAAGTAGTGCAGCCAAGGTAGTTTGTGTTCACACACACAAGGAAGTGTAGTCAAGTCAGTACGTACTCACACACACAAGGTATTGTCACATAGCTGCACCTTGTGCTTGTCACCAAGAACAGTAGTATAGTGATCAGTAGATAAAACAACCTGGGTGTGCACAACAAAGTGCCAACCCTAGTCATCAGATAAAAGGGGAGGAAATGGGGTAGATAGGAAAACAGAACACAGGAGAACAGCAAGCAGACAGACACACACAAACGCAGGTGTAAGGCATGAAGGATGATGGAAGCAAGAATACATTTTTTTTTGAGGATTAGCCCTTTTGCAAGATGTACAAAAGGGATAGATTGAGAAGGAAGTGAGAGAGACAGAGACAGAGACAAATGGCTATGGATGGAATAAAGGGGAAGTGAAGGTAACAAAGACAGATAAATATGGAACACAGACAGAGACATAAAACAGAAAAGGAAGAGAAGACAGTGGATGGTCACAAACATGCAGAAGGTGGACGAGTAGTAATGGTGTGGGTGGGAGGGCAAAAAAAGGTATAAGGAAGGGAGTATAAGGATATAAAAACACCAAGAAGGAGAAAGGGAGGGGCCCTGGAATAGTTTGATGCCATGCTGGTCCAGACAGCAACAGACCCAGGTGACATTCTCCTGGGTAATCATTGGTGTAATCTGGTTGTTCCTCAGTAGCTAGATGAATGGGGCCTTCCAGTAATGTGACTTCACTAATCATGGCAGAAGATACTTCATATTGTGGAAGTGGGCATCCAATTGCCCATTCACAGAGGATGCCACCATCCTCAGCAATGGATATCAAGAGACCAGGAGACCTGGGGAGACACTTCAGGTCTACTTACAGGATAGGAGTCTTCACCCTCCTTCTGAGAAGCAAATATGGAATCACTAGTGAACCCTCCAGGTAACCTCCAGCAGGGGTACTATTCTCTCCCTGCTGACAAGTAAAGCTTGCAGTCATTGGCAACCCAGTACAAGGGGTACTGGCCAGTACAAACGATGGCCTCAACATCTCCTTTTCCACAACTGGATATGCAGCAGAATAACTCAGTGGGGAAAAATTATGACAGGCTACAAATACATTGACAGTCGTCTAGTTAACTGACGTCGATGTCATACACATCCTGCTGCATGGAGAGAGGGCTCCCACCATCTGTAGCACCCAAACATGATCACCTGCCACTCCTCTGCCCTGGAAAACAAAGTATGTACTTTCATATAACTTGTATTGATTCTTAACCAATGTTATTATATTATGTCTAATTTGTTATAATTATTTAAACTGCAGATGTTTTTTATTTTTATTTTTGAAGACTAAAATTATTGTTTTTAAAATGTTTTGTAATAATTTGGAGCTTTTCTCTCCAGGCCTGTGCTGAAAATAGGTTTCTACCCAGTTGGACTTTCCCTTAATCAAATGTCAATAAAATAATAAATAAATAAATGAATGAATGCATACCTGGACAACAGTTACATTAGGGAAGGCAATGGTACTGAAAACAACAACACTGGAAAAAATGCTTACAGTACATGTAAGGGTCTCTGTTCAGAACCTTTGCCTCCCTATAGAGAAGCAAGTTGGGGTGATGCCACTTCAGGTCATTGTATCTGGAATGGCACTTCTCACTAGAATTGCCAATAGCATCAGCATAACTACAGATAGGCCATCTGGAGCACTGTGTAATTACCCAAACTGATACCTGTCTTCCTCAACTTAAGCAAAAAAAAGGTCTTCTCAAAGTTGAGAATCAAAAAAGACAAAAAAAAAATAAAATAAACAAACTTTCATGCTCCTGTAAATGTAAAAGCAGTTTGCTACAATTAGTCCTACACATTCACATACTAAGAGCTTCAGCAAATGCAGTATCAGCATTTATTTATGAAGCCACAATATCCTTGTAGTTTCATAAGTTAATACTGGCACTGCACTCCTGCACCATTTACCCAATCCTAGTTATGACACTGGGCATCACTCACCATCCCAGTGAGCTCATACCAGGCATCCACCTTCTACAGTCAGCAATTATAATGGTTCAGCTGGTGGTCCTCAAATTTCCTTAATGGTTTGGCTGGTGGTCCTCAAGGTTCCTTAATGGTTTGGCTGGTGGTCCTCAAAGTTTCTGTCTTGGAAGAACAGAAAAATCCTTCTATTACTAGCACACCATACTGGAGCCCTGCAATCTGCATTGCCTGAAGTAGCCATGGTGACTGACTCAGGTCCACTTGAGGAGCAAAATGTTAGCCCTGTATACATCCATTCATGTTTGTGAGTCACGTGTCATGAAACATTGCACTGTTCTGCAATGCTAAGGACATAGAAATACTGTACATATGAGCGTACCAGTCACATTCATCATGGTCACCATGATGTGCTCAGCTAGTACTGATATGTTTGAATAAAGCAATAACCGATGATGTGGTGTGGTATATTGAAGATTTACCCACGGTTGGTGTGGTTTAATCACGAGGGTGAAGCCCGAGAAAAGAAAGTCTCTGTTGCTCCGTTTTCTCTCTTTTTTTTTAATTGTAAAAAAAAAAATATATGTTCTGGGGCACTTTATACCAATAGAAAAAAGTCCAGGTCACCGGTCCTTTTTCCGTTGGTATATTGTGGGATTTACAATGGGCACGCTGGTTGGGCTGGGCCAATCAGTGTGCACGTTTTCCGATAGTAATAGGGAGTCATTGTATAATAGTGCATTGTTCACTGGTAGTCATCCAAAGACAGTGGCACTTAATGGCTTCATTAGCATAACCATGATGTTAAAGGGCTTTCATTAGAGTGATATAAAGAATCTGCATAATTTTGCATGACAATACTCATAACCTTACAACTGTGAAATAGAGGAATTTCTGCTTTTCTTTTCTTTCTTTACTGGAAAGGCTCACCCAGATTCTGCTACAGTTTGCTGTGAGGGAAAGGTTAGTTGCTTTTCATTTGTTGTATTTTGTATTACTTTATTGATTTTTTCTATTTTGTATACTGTGATTTGTTTTCTTTACATTGTGTTTTACTTGTATTCTGCTTTTAACTGCATATTAAAACTTGAAAAGAGACCACAGCTGTGTCTCTTGTGAGTCAAGACAGAAATGCCCCTTATGTTAATTTGACCATATATCTCATTTCCTCTCTGCTTTTACTGGCTGGTGTGAATAAGCACAAAATTATCATTTTCTGAAATTACTCCCCTTCAACTATTTACATTTATTGGCCATCCTACTGTATTCCATAGTACCAGAATACAAAAGTGACCACTCCCTTTCAGTCTATCTTCCTGTTTTAAAAATAGTGACTCTCCACTAAAACAACTTTTTAGACAGGTAAAACTCAAGTTACCTACTTTCACATCTAACTCCTCTAGTGCACACTGCAGTGTTTAGGATAAACCATTTTTTTCATCTTACCTTTAAGCATCTATTACAAGACCATCAGTTATTGGGGAGCCCACATTCTGCCTCTTGGGATTAGTGCTTCTGTTTTCTCCTGGTGAAAGAAGGAGTGCAGTTACATTATTTCCTGGAGACTGCTGATTACCAGAAAGCTTAATAACTGCTTTATAGGTGACAGCTTGGAATCTGTGCTTATATTCAGATCCTGGTGAGAGTAGGAGCAGAGTGCATTGATTCCTGACTCTTTCTGGTTGGAGAGTGAATGTCTGTGGTTAACGTACCTGATTGGTCTGGTTGCTATTCGAGACATCTATCAGAAAAGTGCTACAAGCCTGCAGACCCTCGCATCATCTGGGACAAGACTGTGGATCACCAAACAGGCCGCGGCCTGCTTCTCTTCTTGGGATTAGTGCTAACATTTTGCTTCTGGTGAGAGAAGAAGCAAAGGAGCATTGTATCCTAACAGAGTGAAGCAGTGCTGAGGCCAGCATTAGTAGTAGCCAGGCAGTAGCCATTCATGTGACTCCCCACTTTTCATCATTCTTGGCAAGCTAATTCTTTATTTTTCAGTAAGTACTGCTTGAATTCTTTCTAACTTCAGAATATCTGACTAAATACTTCATCCTTAAATTTTCAGGGCTACGTATTAGCTTCCCCTCAAGTGTTTGGCAGTGCCCTGTACAGACTCAGACACCCTGAGTGACATTGTTCCTGTAAAAGGAATATACAATATGTTTTTACTTGTCATACATTTCAGATATGCTGTAGTTATATAATGCTCACTGCAACAGGTGTAAATAGCATCAGCAGTTTTCTGCATGCTTTCTCTTTAATTTGAGGAGAGATTTAGCACTTGTTTGGCACCTTCTTTATACATAAAAGGATTTCCTTTATACTGTTGTTGGTTCTGATGATGTCACTTTGTGATGAAAGTGCTTAACCAACAATTTTTTCTTGTGCTGCATTGAATAAAGTGTTTTGGATTGCTCTTTGGACTATTCCACGTTCCTATATGATAAAAAGGTAATTCTCAAGATCTTTCAAGCTTGACTCCAGATACATATGGACCAAGAACTGCATGATGTACAAGTTGGTTTTAGAAGATGAGGAAGCAGTCAAGATCAAATTGCCAATGTTCACTGGATAATAAAGAAAACAAGGGAGTTCCAGAAAAGCATTTTTCTTTTACTCTATTGATTACTCTAAGGCCTTTGAATGTATGAACCATTAAAACTGATGCAAGTTCATACAGAAAAGGAGATGTCAGCTAATTTGATTTGCCTCCTGATGAAGCTGTATGCTGGCAAAGAGGCAACAGCTAGAACAAAATATAAAATTACTGGGGGCGTGGCCAAGATGGTGAGAGTTATCAGCTCTGATCTTTTGCTCTGCTTCTTTTTAATCTTCTGACAGGATTTTTCATAACAATATTATGATTTTTACTGAACAATTGATGGAGACATAACTATTTTTCCTTTTAACAAGTAAATCAATTTTTTATTATTTTTCCTGTTAAAGAAATATTAACAGACTTTACTC